>NW_026057578.1:24303063-24335622 GCF_023721935.1 Panthera uncia | reverse complement strand
TCCTACAAACAGGAATATTTTTACACACATTCAGATACTTTCCACATAGGTATTATGGCTTAAATGCAGAAGCTTATGGCCCCTTCACTGCCAATGGCCTTATGCAACATACCCATGTGGAAGAAGGCATAGACTAGGGTTTTATAAATTAACAAAGTTAATATTTAAGACCAACTGTATTGAGGCAAGTAGCAATATGGTTTCACTAAATTGCATTTAAGCTAACTAGATTGGAATTCATAAAAAGTGTTATTTTATTAAATTTTTTTTAAGTTCCAAGTCTAGCTTTAATTTTCTGCACACAGAGGGTTTGGGAACACATATAAACTAGTTTTAATTTCACTCATTAATTTATTCAGGAACATTCAATAAGTGTTAGTCACCATGCCAGGTGCTAGAGATGCAGAGATGAAAAAAATAATCCCTGACATGAGTGAGCTCCCAGTCAAGTAGTGATTCTGAAGTGAGATCGGGAAAAGCATATGCCCTTATGAAGATATACTGTAGTTTTCAAGGGCCAATTGTCAAAGTACCACCCTATCCACCCTGATTCTGATGGTAGGGGAGAAGGGTTTGCTCTCTGATGGGAATGTGCTGAATATGAGGACCCAATGGTAGTGAGAAAGACCAAGATGTTAATACAAAATTATAATATTAATAGCCATACAAAGGCTACTATAAGAGTACCCAATTTTACCTAGTAGTATTCAGGAAATATCTGATAGGCAGAAGAAAATATGTGTTTTGAAAGAAGTCTCAAACTCTGGAGATACTGACTTAAGGGTCATCAATTTGTGAGTGGGAACTGAAGCCCTGAGAATGGGTGAGATCACTTAAAGAGAGTGTATGAACCTGGAAAATAATGAAGTTGTCGTCGTCGTCATCATCATCACCCTAACCACTTACTGAGTGATTTTTACTATGTGCCAGAGTACTTTACATGTGATATCTCATTTAACCCTCACAAAAACCTTACAAGTTTAGATGCTCTGGAACTTTTGGCAATGCTAACATTTAGGAGGCTGGCAGATGGGGATGCTATCAAGTGGGTCTAAAAAGAGAGCAACCAGAGAAACAGAACGAGGAAAGGGGTGATGCCACAGAAACCAAAGCAGGATAGTGTTTTGGGAAGGGAGAGGTCAGCAGGGCCACAGGCTGCAAAGATGCCAAGGAAAATGGGTGCAAAGGAGCCATAGGTTTCCCAATTCAGAGACTGAGGTGACCTTATGGGAAGCATTTTCAAGAGTGGTTAGGGAGGGATGAGAAACACATTATAAAGGGTTGAAAAAAGTATGGGATGTGCAAAGGAGAGGCAATTAGGGGAATAAATTGGGCTGGAAAGGGAAAATGGAGTGGAACTTGAAAGGGGAGTGGTACAGAAAGGGAGAAAAGAATAATAGATAAGACTGAAGAGCTTAGCCAAAGTGTCCTATATCCAGAAAGAAGGTAAGAATAGAAGAGAGAGAAAGGATGGGGCAAGGCGTGACCAAGAGGTCTAGTGGAAGAATAGGCCTTGAACAGGGAGAGGGGACTCCTAGTGAGGTTGAAAGAAAGAAGTTAGAAGACATAGAGAGGGGCACCTGGGTGGCTCAGTCCATTATGTTAAGCGTCCAACTTCAGCTCAGGTCATGAACTTGCGTTTCATGAGTATGAACCCCACATCAGGCTCTGTGCTGACAGCTCAGAACCTGGAGCCTGCTTCAGATTCTGTGTCTCCCCCTCTCTCTGCCCCTCCTATGCTTTCACTCTGTCTCTCTGTCTCTCAAAAATAAATAAAGATTTTAAAAAATTAAAAGAAATAAATAAAGAACTTGGGGGAGTTGACAACTAGGGGGTTCTGTTTTCATCTTAAAAGTAGGAGGCAAAGTCGTCTGCTGCAAATTAGGTGGGCAGAGTGCTTGAAGACAGCAAGGCAAGTTTGTGATGTGGGACATAACTACTTCTATTCAAAACATAGTGTATGATATTCTGAAGACTCTCTGCTGAAGATTTTAATCAGAGTTGGAAATAGTGGGGAATATATCCTAATAGCTCCTCCTTCTCTTTTGCAAAAAACATGAACCCAGACTCTCTAGATGAATCCCTGCCTTAGATTTTGGGTATGGGGTTTCCTCTGTGGAGGGGAATGGGAAAAGGTGATATATAGAGGAGTAAAGGATGAGAGCAAAATCATGAATGAGTGTTGAATTCTATTTAATTTTTTTGGATACATACTGAGATGATTATGCAGTTTTGAATTACATTAATAAAGTTTCTAATGTGGAACCATTCCTGTGGTAATATCCTTCTTGAACATGAAATTGAATTTGATTTGTTTATATTTTATTTGGAATTTTGGCAACTATGTTTATGGATAATATTATCCTGTAATTTTTTTTCTCTTACTGTCCTTGTTTTTTAGTTTAGAGGGTATGCTAGTCTCATAAGCTAGCATGATGTATCAACATGTGTAACAAATTTTTTTCACCATTGCTTCTTGTACTCCCCTATTTCCTTCTTGGTTCACTTTTATTCTGGTTTGAGTACATTCCTTAATAGTTCTTTCAGCAAGAGTGTTTTGGTGGTAAATATTCTAAGTCTCCGTAGATCTTTAAATACATTTATTTTGCTGCTACTTCTAAATTGTAGTTTGTCTAGGTACAGACTTTTAGGTTTACCCTGTCCATGAGCATCTCTGGATTTCACCAGTTCTAAACCCACTTTCATGTTAATTTTTCAGTTCAACATTTCTGAACTACATAGATAGTATGAATTTGAACCACATGGATAATTTAATGCATGCTTGGAGATCTAGTTTCTCTCCAGTATCTATTTTCTTTCCACAGTAGTGGCTAATGAACCATAATTTCCTTCCAAACCCAGGGTCCCAGAAACAAAGAGATAGGGGTGCAGCTACTTTGGAAAACAGTTTGGCAGCTTCTCAAAATGTTAAATATAGTCCTAATATGAACCAGCAATTCTACCTAAGAGAAATGAAAACACATGTCCACATAAAAACACCCAAGTATAGTTTACAGTTGTGCCACTAACTAGCAGAGTAAATCAGTTAAATGCTATGGGTTAAAGTTTTTTCTTTAAATATGTAAAAGGAACTATATATACTAAATTATCTCAAAGAAATATTACAATAATAAAGTTCTGTGAAATGGAAATGGAAATAAAATTGGAGTGCAGTGCTTAGTAAAGGTCTCCCATAATTATATACACTCAAGGATAGAAGATAGAAAGTACTTAGCCTGTTTATTTATCTCATTGTTCTTAGAGAGAGAACAAAGCCTCCCTGGAATATGGCCTCTGGTGTCTAGAAAGCACCTTGGTTGGTGAAGGAAATGACACTGTGAACTCCAGAATACTGTCAGGACAGCTTTCAAATCCAAAGGAAAGACTATACAGGTTAGTAAAAGGAAGATAACTTACAGAGAAGAAAATTCTTTTGTGTGCATCATGCTCTGTGTTAATTACTTTATTTACCTATCTCATTTACTCTTCATGTATGATGTAGATTTATTGTCCCCATTTTTTAAATGTAAATTTTTGGATAGAGGGAAAATTGAGGCTCACAGTTTAAGAGATTTGAAAACCCATATTCTTATATTTCATCCCATCTCTATACAGAGTCAAATTCTTCCATGGAACTTTCTTACTCCTTCCTTGACCATCTTGATCCACCATGATTTCTTCTTCTGCACTTCTCTAATGCATATTACCGATATGCCAATTTCACACCTATAACTTTTTGCCATGTTGATTATATTTGATTCATTAATAAGTAAGCATTTATTGAATAGCCACCATGGAACCCCACTAGGCAATAGGGATACACAGATGAGTGACACAGTCCCCGCCTTCAGGAGTTAAAATCTAGTTGGGGAGACAACCCCATTAGCAGTTTACTCACACCCCAGTGAATTCTAGGATTAAATCACTCTCTATACTTCTGTCTCCCCCAGGCTAGAACACTCCCATTTTAGTTCTCAGGCCAAAAAAAAAAAAAAAATCCTAACAGTGAGCCCAAAAGTAGCAAAACTAAGTTTTAAGGGAAAGGGTAATTTTTTAAATATTTATTTATTTTTGAGAGAGAGAGAATGAAAGCAAGAGAAAAGCAGAGAGAGAGACAGAGACAGAGACAGAGACAGAGAGACAGAGAATCCCAAGCAGGCTCTGCACTGTCAGTGCAGAGCCCAATGTGGGGCTCGATTTCACGAATGCTGAAATCATGACTTGAGCCAAAATCAAGAGTTGGCTGTTTAACCAACTGAGCCACCCAGGCGCCCCAAGGGAAAGGGGAATTTTAATTAATGAATTACTGTAACACATACTCCATAAGCTTCAAAGCTCCTTCACAGAGGAGGTAATGATTGACTGAGAAACTTAAATTTTTCTAAGTTAATAGAACCCGTCCCAGGCAGAGGCGATTTGAACCAAGCTCCTAGCCTCATGGCAATTCAAAATGGCTGGTGACATGCTGTTTTAACCCATCCCACAGTAGGGGGAAAAGGTCTTACTTATCATTTGCTGGTAACTAGGCATGGCTTCAGGAACAAAACTATTTCAGCCACTGTTCTAGCCAGTTATGCTACTAACAACGTATTCCTAAGGTAGTCTGCTTGAGTGCAATGATAACTTTCCAATAGGTGGTAAAGGTCCACAAAATAAAAGTTATGTGAGCAATGTCTGGTATATAGAAAAGTTTCTGCCCAGGTCTGGTTTCTTCCTGGTTCTTTTAGTCAAGTCTGGATCTTGCTCTCTAGCAATGTTAAATTCCATTTTTTTCCCTTCAGTTTCATGTTCTAGGATACTGAGTCAATCCAATTTAATGAACGCCTTCAATGTGCAAAGCAATATGGTAGATACTTAAAGGAGATAAATATGAATAAGAGAGGATTCCTGCTTCAAAGAGTTGTGAGTCATGTAAATAATCTAGAATATGGACCTGGTAATGTCATGTTCTTGGGCAAGTAGTTTTGCTCTCAAGAACCCTATAAATGAGCCAGATATATGACCTAGTACATTCCACCCCATACTATAAGATAAAAATCACTGCCATCTTCAAGGTACTGGACTGGGCTGTGTTAATGACTAGGTATACTAATAGGCTTGTCCCAGAAATGAACATTGCAAGCATTTTCTGAAGTGGAGCCAAATTCAGACAGAGGATCTCTTGGTCTTACCATGTAATCTGAGAAAGAGAGAGGTCAATCCTTGTTATTTCCTAAGGTATTCACCCCATATTCTTCCTAGAAGTGCCCTCAAGGAATATTTCAACCCAAGCCTCATACCACCTATGAAGCAACAGATGAGGCAGGTAAATAGATTCTCTCTAAAATGCAGAACGTGGGGTTAAAGGAACTGGAATTTACTGAGCATCTACCGTGTGTTACACATATCATATCTCATTTAAAGTTCATGTTAACACTGTGGAGTATCATTGCCCCTATTTCACATCTGAGGAAACTGAGGTCCAGAGAGGTTAAATAATTTGTCTAAGGTCACATAGTTAGTAAGTGGTATTGATTCAACTTGGAGAATGGCACTGGATGAAGTGCTAGTTAAGCAATCTATTAGGGGCACCTGGCTGGCTCAGTCAGTAGAGTATACAAGCCCTGCATTGGGCATAGAGCTTACTTAAAAAGAGGGGGGTGCCTGGGTGGCTCAGTCAATTAGGGTCCAACTCTTGATCTTGGCTCAGGTCATGATCTCATAGTTTGTGTGTTCAAGCTTTGAGTTGGGCTCTGTGCTATTAGCACAGAGCCTGCATGGAATTCTCCCTCCCTCTCTCTCTGCCTCTACTCCACTCATGCTCTTTCTCTCTCTCTCTCTCAAAATAATATAGAAAGAGAGAGAGAGAGGAAGGAAAGAAAGAAAGAACGAAAGAAAGAGAGAGAAATAAAGAAAGGAAGGAAGGAAGGAAGGAAGGAAGGAAGGAAGGAAGGAAGGAAGGAAAAAAGAAATCTGTTGGATTCTGGTTGTACCAGGGATCTATCATGGCTAAGTGATGTTTCAAATTATCAAACTGCTCCAAAACCATGGACAGGAGGCCCCTTCACAGCAGGCTGAACTCCAGGGAGACCTAGACAATGCCTGAAATTCAATTGCACCAAATCCTTTTTGGTGTCCAATATTAAGTTTTGTGCATTTTAATTTTAGGCTGCTTCCATATTAGAAATGTGTTAGAAAAGTAGCCTTAAAGCAAAATAACTCACACCAGGGAAACTCCTGCTGAGTTGGTAACACTCTGGGAGGTAAAGATCCTTGAAGCAGAGGAGGGCAGGAGCAGGAGAATATAGAGGGCACTTAGCCCTGAAAGCTCTGAAGATCTGGAAGGCCAGATAAAGGGGTCAGAGGGGTAGCCCCACAGCTTGAGATCATTACAGTCCAGGGTTGCATAAAAAGGAGTGGGAAGGCAGGGAATAGTTTTGGTCAGGCTGCCAAAGTCACTGAACCAAAGCTCGGTCTCTGAGTTCACTGACCCTTCCCACTCAGCAATTTCCACAGGTAAGTCCAAAGGAGAATTACTTCAGAAATCTGATAATTTAACTCTGCTCTGCTGATAGAATGGTTTCATCACCAAAATTGGAAAGAAAATGGGTCAATGGTGATGACATAATTTACTGATGAGGTCAACTTATTTTTCTGCAAGGAGCTTGGCAGGAATTCTCTAAAACAATAGACAATCCCCAAATCGTTTATATCTAACTTTGGGATTTAGAGTGGCTCTTGGCAGTAGTAGCATTCCTCATTATGTTTAACTTGGGTTGAAAATCAAAATGTGTAGTCTTTGGGAATGCACTGATTAATGAACGAGGGGAACAAAGAGGAACAAGTTGGTTATTTAGAAGTTGCCCTCGATGATCCATTGATAGTCATAAATGAATAATTCACAGAAGCTGGTTCTTTGTTAGAATCTGGGAACAGAGCCTCAGCACTAAACTAGGGTGGGCAGAAAGAGTCATTGGACAGAAGATTTCTGAAATCTTTCTATAGCTGATTTATGCCCTTTCAGAGAGGAGGTTTTTTTTTAAATATTTATTTATTTTAGAAAGAGAGAGAGAGTGTGAGCGTGGGAAGGGCAGAGAGAGAGGGGACAGAGGATCTGAAGCAGGCTCTGTGCTGAGAGCAGTAAGCCCAACGCAGAGCTCAAACCCACAAACCTGAGATCATGACCTGAGCCAAAGTTGGACACTCAACAGACTGAGCCACCCAGGTGCCCCGAGAGTTTATTTTCTTTTTCCTTCTTTCTTTCTTTCTTTCTTTCTTGCTTTCTTGCTTTCTTGCTTTCTTGCTTTCTCACTTTCTTGCTTTCTTTCTTGCTTTCTTAATGTTTATTTATTTTTGAGAGAGACAGAGCATGAGCATGAGCATGAGCATGAGCAGAGGAAGGGCAGAGAGAGAGGGAGATATAGAATCTGAAGTAGGATCCAGGCTCTGAGCTGTTAGCACAGAGCCCAATGCAGGGCTCAAACTCACAGACCGTGAGATCATGACCTGAGCCGAAGTCAGACACTTAACCGACTGAGCCACCCAGGTGCCCCGAGAGGAGTTTATTTTCAATCTTTGTTTTCCTTTGGCATTTAAAGTCCCTTCTCAGAAGAAAAGTAAATTGCCTGCTGTGGACTAGGGCCAGGTATGTAAGGTTTGTCAGTTTCATCTCTGTTTACAGGCCTATTAACTTTAAGGTGGATTTCCTCAAGGCTGAATGTCTAATGATGGTGTTTTCACCTTTCTTTTGGAGGGCCTTGAATTTCCTAAACTGACTTTGAGAAACTCAGATATTTATTTTATAAGTAGTAGATACAGATTTTATGTATCCATCACTCACGTTATCTGTGCAAAATCAAGAAAATATACCCAAATGGATGCAAACTTAGGGTACCAGTCCCTTACATACAGCAGATAAGGAGGGTTCCTTGATGGTTTAAATGCAAGACACATCTGGAGCACTTCATTATGAGGGGGAACCTACTCTGGAGTTTTTTGCCACTTGAAAATGGGATAGGACCACTTTAAGAGTAAAGAAAGTTCTGGGGTGTCTGGGTGGCTCAGTCGGTTGGGCGGCCAACTTCGGCTCAGGTCATGATCTCACGGTTCGTGGGTTCGAGCCTCATGTCGGGCTCTGTGCTGACAGCTAGGAGCCTGGAGCCTGCTTCGGATTCTGTGTCTCCCTCTCTCTGACCCTCTCCCATTCATGCTCTGTCTCTCTGTGTCTCAAAAATAAATAAACATTAAAGAAAATTTTTTTTAAAGAGTAAAGAAAGTTCTTTTTTTAAAAAAAATTTTTTTTAAATGTTTATTTATTTTTGAGACAGAGAGAGACAGAGCATGGATGGGGGAGGGTCAGAGAGAGAGGGAGACACAGAATCCGAAGCAGGCTCCAGGCTCTGAGCTGTCAGCACAGAGCCCGACGCGGGGCTTGAACTCACAGACTGTGAGATCATGACCTGAGCCAAAGTCGGACGCTTAACCGACTGAGCCACCCAGGTGCCCCTAGAAAGTTCTTTATTAAAAACTAGATCCCCAGGGTGCCTGGGTAGCTTGGTTAAGTGGCAGACTTGGGCTCAGGTCATGAACTCATGGTTCGTGAGTTTGAGCCCCATGTTGGGCTCTGTGCTGACAGCTCAGAAGCCTGGAGCCTAATTCAGATTCTGTGTCTCCCCCTCTCTCTGCCCCTCCCCCACGTTCTCTCTCTCTCTCTCTCTCTCTCTCTCTCTCAAATAAATAAATCTTTTTTTTAAAAAAATGATTAAAAAAAAAAAAAGCCAGATCTCAAAGTTCAAAAGAGGAGAAAGAATTATTATTTTCAAGGCTCAGTCCTTAGGACCGATTTTACTTTGCTAATTTATGGCATTTCCATACCTTGCTTAGGCTTTAGGCTGAGCCTGTATCTGCTGGTGGTGGGAGATAAGGGAGTACCTTTCAGAAAACCTGTCTTTCTCTTGGGTTCCTAGGGTCCTATTTGGACAATTTGTTCTAATAATACGATTTTATTCAGTCAGCACCTCCAGGTATTTATTGAGCATCTTTTATGCATGCCACCCTATCCTAGGTGCAAGAGAGGATGCAAAAAGAGAAATCTGATGAAATTTATAAAATGTTGTAAAAGGGTTTACACAAACTTGTAAAGGGAGTGAAGGTGGCCTTTGAAGATCCTGTACTTGGTTATGTTGATTCACTTCTAGTATCTAGTAGGCCCAGTTTTAGCTCCCACATCCCAGGCCTGATTTACTCTCATGCATCAAAATTTTTGTTTCTAAAAGTTTAGGGCTTGTACCAATGATAGTACATGAGATGATATTGAGTTATATAGAACGTGATTTTAGGCGGTAAATGGACAAACGTAAAACAACAAAGAATCACATCATGAGAAAGTAATTCCCTTTGTAGTCTTCTTTGAAGCCTGGATTATATGTTCAGAGTGGCAAGGCCACTTAGAGGAAGTGAGGACTCTACCAGAGTGATACCGTCCTTGCATTCAGCTCTCTGCCCTGCCTTCTGCCACACTGGCTCACAAACATCCTTGTAAGGTCAGCCCAGCTTTGATGCCTTCTGCTGCCCCCAAGCACTGAGGAAGGAGAAAGTGCTCTTACTGCCTTATTTCTGTCTCTGGAAAAGATACCCCTCCTCCTAGCCTGCAGTCCTTCCTCAACTGGGGCTGGTGGACTGCTGTTTTAGGGCACATAGAAGCAGACACACTACATCTGCTTCTGGAGACAAGCTACTTGCTAAGCTTCTGTCAGCTCTGCCACTGTCCCTCCACAGCCTTTCTAACCCAAGGTCACAGGTCAGCTGTGCTCTTAACCAGGAGTCTTGGCAAGAGTTTCAAGTCCCTTGGGACCCCTGGCTGGCTCAGTCAGTAGAGCATGTGACTCTTGATCTTAAGGCTTGAGCTCAAGCCCCATGTTGGGCGTGTAGCCTTCTTAATTTATAAACAAACAAACAAATAAATAGATAAAAGTTCCAAATCCCTTCAGGAATCCTACTCTGTCATGTTAACTCAGAGCTTCGAGTCAATAGCTGGGAATTAGAGCTTCGAGTCAATAGCTGGGAAAGACACAGTGTCAGGGAGAAGGGCTGGGGCCTATATCCTGCCCATCCAAATAAACTGAATCTATTGCAGCCTTGGCATCATCACAATCACACTGGACTTAACCAGTTAGTTTACAGAGCCCCTGACATGGGAATTGAGTAAGGTATAGGTGTGAAGGCAGCTGGTAAACTCCGAAGCCCCAGAAAAATGTATATGATGATACTACAAAAGGTTTCCTAGCCCATTCCAGAGTTTAGTCCTTGGATCTCTTTCCTTTTCTTTATTCCTATTCTCCTTGGGTGATTTCATCTGTTCCCCTGGTTTTAATTATGATCTATAGGCCAGTAACACCCAAAATCCACATGTCTAGCTTACATCTCTCCCTAAAACTTTACTTTTTATTTTGAATGGATTCCTAGATATCTCTATTTCAGTGTATACCAGAGATACTTTAAAGTAAACAGAACTCACCTGCTTCCTCACTAAGCCTTGCTCTTCCTTTAGAATTTAGCATCTGATTGGTGATTCCATCAGCCACACAGTCACCTGAGCTAGACACTGGAGAGCCTTCACTGATTTTTCCTTTGCTTCATCCCCTTGCATGCAAGGCCCTTAGGTCTGTTGTTTCTTCCCCAAACTCACTAATTCAGGTGCTCATTTTTCTTTCCCCTGTATGATTCTGCTTTAACTTAGATTAGTTTCTCTGGTCTCCTTGTCTCCAGATGTGTCACATCAATCTCCCCTCCACACATCTGCGAGCATATTTGTAAAATTAAATCTGACCATTTGTTTCCCTTGTTTAAAACCCTTCAGCAACACTATGGGATATGATCCGGGCTCCTTAATCTGATATATTTAAGGCTCTCTCTGTCTGCTTCTTCTGACCCTTAGGGCCCTTCCTGCCCCCACCTTTGTTTCCCTCCTCATTACCTTTGCTATTGCTGGCCTTTAGTCTTAAAGGTGGTCTCCTTCTGTCGTCAACCTCCTATCCCCACATAGATAATACTATTCATCATTTAAGATTCAGTTCAGACATCACTTCTTCCAGGAAGGAAGACTTCCCTGTCTAGTCCCATCCCCTCATCCATCAGGTGCTTACATATATCTTATATGTACCTCTATCAGTGCACAAACCTCATTTATTGTTGTTATTTACTATCTCTTATAATTACATTATACTTCTGTGTCTCTTCTCCTGAACTGTAAGCACTTTTCAGGCAAAGACAATGTCTTTATATCCTCCATTTCTAGTATAGTGCATAGCATAAACTAGCTCCCCAATAATTGTTTGAATGATTGAAAGTCAGAAAAATATTCTTAGGTTTAAAAAATCTCTATTTAATAGGGCACCTGGGTGGCTCAGTTGTTAAGCATCTGACTTGGGGTCAAGTCAATTTCTCACAGTCCGTGGGTTCAAGCCCCACATCAGGGTCTGTGCTAACAGCTCAGAGCCTGGAGCCTGCTTCGGATTCTGTATCTCCCTCTCTCTCTGTTCCTCCCTTGCTCGTGCTCTCTCTCTCCCTCTCTCTCTCTCTCTCTCACTCTCAAAAATGAAAAAACATTTAAAAACAATTTTGTAATATCTTTAATAGTAAAAACAGAAAATATTAGCTAAACCTTAGTTACCTGGCATTCTCTTGCCCCAAATCTCTGAGCATTTTAGCTAGTGAACTAAATCAAATTTTCTGAATATATTTATGCCAAAAATTACATAGTGCCACTGCAAAAAGATATTCCTTAAACATGTCAGTGCCCAACTTGGTGATTACAGGTCTTGGCTTTTCCCCTTGTCTTGGCATACTGGGTCTCCAAAGAGCTCCAGCTGGAAGAGACACACACATCTCAGATAGTCTTCTTCCCAAACCAAGTGGGGGTCAGAGCTCTGGTGTGGCCACCTGGGGGCAGTGCAGACTTGCAGATGGGTTTCACAGCTGAGCTTGGGGAGCCCTACTCCTGAGCAATCCCAGTTTTGTGTGCTATTCTGTCCAGCAAACTTTCCTCCCACTTCCAGGGGACCTTAGCCAAGTCTGCCTTTGACTAGGCTCCCACTGAATTGGTAAGAAAGGGACTGGAATAGACAACTTCATAGAGTAGCATGCACACCCATACACACATATCCTGGAACATTTCCAGCTTCCAACTCCTGAGAGGCAGGTTAACAAATCAAATTAGAGGTTTCTTTAAGGCAAGAAACCTAAATACTTTAAAGGAAAGGGTGAAGGCTGGTGTTAAACACTGTTAACAGGTAACCCTTCATTCCATGACATACAGTCACGGAAACATAGCATTTCTTAGTTTTCTAAATTAAATATCCTTGGCTCCCATCCACCAGTGGGTAGAAAATCCAAAACTCCAACCTTAGTCCTTTTTCAGGGGCTTATAGGTATTTGGGGACACTCTCTAATCAGTGCCTGCCACCTTGGAGCTCTTTGCCCAGGACAATTGTCTATTCTAGGACATTTTCGCTAAGCCTAGCTAGGGGCATGGAGACTTCTGCTATGGCTCCCAAATAGCAGTGCCTTTGCTCACCTCCCTGAGCACACTCATCCCCATCACTCATGGTTCTACCATCCCAGGGGTCTGTGGGAGAGTAGGAGCAGGACCTGGCTGCACAAGGAGACTGCAGTGCCCTTTAGCACCATCAGCTCCAGAGCCAGACTCAGGAAATTCTCCTCCACCCTCCTTTAATCCTAAAAGCACTTCTTACTCTCAGAAAGAAAAAGAAAAAAAACAAAAAAAAAAAAAACCTTTTGTCACCTCTGAGACTCTGGACTGATTTCAAAAACAAAAACCTATTGAAGTTTATTTGTTTGTTTGTTTGTTTGTTTGTTTGTTTCTTGAGATGAGAGAAGTCCTGGTCTTCAGAACAAAAGGACCTGGTCATTCTTTTGGGATGGGGAGTATAGAGAAAGGTAGGAAAAATTCATTCTTTCACAAAGAACAAAAATAGCTGACACTACAGAAAATAAGACCGTAATTCATCAAGCAGTGTAGCCCATCAAACACTGAAGAAGAGCCTATCTCATACCTTGTTCCAGAGTGTGGGGCCTCTCCAGGAAGAGGCAGTAGGCCAAACTGTAGGTGGAGATCCATATTATCCTGTGCCAGGATAATATGCTTCAGATTGGAAGTAAGCTGCAAACAGGCTCTGCCATCTTCTGCTAGGTTCTGGATTAACCGGGGAGGGCGTTGCTGGTACATCCAGGTTCCAATTCCCAGGAGCTGGTCTGGTTTAGGCCATCTCATTTCCTGGTCTGAGGAAGGACTTTGAAGAGAGAGACAGAGACAGAGTATGAGCAGGGGAGGGGTAGAGACAGAGGGAGACATAGAATCTGAAGCAAGCTCCAGGCTCTGAGCTGAGGTGGGGCTGTAACTCACGAACTGTGAGATCATAACCTGAGCTGAAGTCAGACGCTTAACTGACTGAGCCACCTAGGTGCCTCTAAACTTTTTTTTCTAATGTTTATCCATTTTTGAGAAAGAGAGAGAGAAAGACAGTGTGAGTGGGGTAGGGGCAGAGAGAGAGGAAGACACAGAATCCAAAGCAGACTCCAGGCTCTGAGCTGTCAGCGCAAAGCCTGACACAGGGCCTGAACTCACAAACTGTGAGATCATGAGCTGAGGCAAAGGTGATGCTCAACCAACAGAGCCACCCAGGCGCTCCTGAATTTTACAGTCTTGATGCATGTCTTGCTTATCTCACCCTAGTCTGTCCACCGGCTGCCCCTGCCTGAGCTATGTGGAGCCCTTGTAGTTCAAGGGAAGTGGGGAGTGACCCACTATGTGTGAGACAGTTGATGGGACACAATCATCTCACCCTAACCTTGGGTGAGAGTTGGGGGCCCAGTATCCAGTATCCTGGCCTACCACTTCTCCCAGGCCCTCAGCTGGACTGTATTAAAGCTATACTTGTGAGGTGCATTGAGATCTCTGGGCATCAAGCCAAGAGTCCTTTGATTGATTTTTGTCATAGATGGAGAGAATTTGCTAACATAACTCCATTCATTAGGGTTCATAGAAAGATCACTATAGAATCTAGGTTGTTTTGATATGACTAAATCCACATCCTTCAGCATGGCCCATAATAAGACCAGCCCTTCACCACTTCATTTCATCCATATTTCTAGCCTCATCTCTGGCCATTTCCCCATGTACACTCTGCTCTCATCTCAGGAAACAATTTGGTCTGCCTGCTGTTTTCCAAGCATAACAAGTACTTTCATGCCTCCATGTCTTTGCTTGTGCTGTTGCCTTGCCTGGAATACCCTTTTTCTTCCTCTCTGTCTGATGAATTCTTTACTTATTTTGAAGACCCAAATCAAATGTCATCTCCTCTATAGTTTCCCCTGACATGTTCCCCTTAATGAATTTCATAACACTTCTGAAAGACCCATTTTCATATAGTTGTTTCTTATGTGTCTCCTTATCAGATGGTGAACTCAGTGAATGGCTTGAGAACTCAAGGAAGAGCAACTCCTGATTTTACTTCCTCTCCTCTTCTTCTTCAACCTATGATTTCATTCATCTTTATATCCGCAGCTCTTAGCATAATTCTGGGCACATAGGAAATACTTAACAAAGGTTTATTGACTATGATGAAAGCTGGAAGGCATCAGACAAAATGTGGTTGTTCTTTTATTTTCACTTTCTATTTCCCCTTCTCAGAAGATTGGTTACTGGTCCCAATTTCCTCTCATGATCATTTCTGTTCTTTCTGGCCTATGCATACCATTCCAATTTTACCTAGCTTTCCTTGGCTAGCTCTCCTAGTCTCAACACTCCACTCATGTATTCCATTGTTCAGCACATATTTATTAAACACCTTCTGCTCTGCAGGCACTATTCTAGGCACTGAAGATACAGCAGTGAACAAGATGGAGGGGATATTTTCATGGAGTTCACATTATGGTTGTATAACTTAGACTGAAACAAGTAAACAAACAAGATACAGGTATACCTTGGGGATATTGCAGAGTCAGTTCCAGACCACCACAATAAATGAATATCTCAAAGCAAGTCAAATGAATTTTTTGGTTTTCCAGTGCATATAAAAGACTCTTCATTGCAGTCTATTAAGTGTGTATTATGTCTTTAAAAAAACACGTACAGGGTGCCTGGGTGGCTCAGTCGGTTGAGCACCCAACTTCGGCTTAGATCATGAACTTGCAGTTTGTGAGTTTGAGCCCTACATTGGGCTCTGTGCTGACAGCAGCACAAATAATAAATAAAACATTATTATAAAAATAATCTCAAACATAAATAAAACATTAAAATAAAATAATTCAAAGAAATAATAATAAATAACTAATATATAAGTAAATAATAAAGATAAATAAAACATTATTAAAAATAATCTCAAAAATAAATAAAACATTAAAATAAAATAAAGTAATTCTACATGGACATACATTATTTTTTTTCTTTTTTTTTTCTTTTTCTTTTTCTTTTTTTTTTAAATATGCTGCTCCTACTTTTTTTTTTTTTTTAATTTTTTTATTTTATTTTTGGGACAGAGAGAGACAGAGCATGAACGGGGGAGGGGCAGAGAGAGAGGGAGACACAGAATCGAAAGCAGGCTCCAGGCTCCGAGCCATCAGCCCAGAGCCTGACGCGGGGCTCGAACTCACGGACCGCGAGATCGTGACCTGGCTGAAGTCTGACGCTTAACCGACTGTGCCACCCAGGCGCCCCTGGACATACATTATTAAAAAATATTTTGTCTGGTCGCATGAGTGGCTCTGTTGGTTAAGTGTCCAACTCTTGATTTCAGCTCAGGTCATGATCTCACAGTTCAGGGGATCGAGCTCCACTTTGGGCTCTGTGCTGACAGGACAGAGCCTGCTTGCTATTCTCTCTCTCCCTTTTGCTCTCTGCTCCTTTCCTGCTCACACGCCCATGCACACGGGCACGCTATCTCTCTCACTCTCTCTCTCAAAATAAAATAAATAAGGGGCGCCTGGGTGGCTCAGTCGGTTAAGCAGCCAACTTCGGCTCAGGTCATGATCTCGCAGTCCGTGAGTTTAAGCCCTGCGTCGGGCTCTGTGCTGACAGCTCAGAGCCTGGAGTCTGTTTCAGATTCTGTGTCTCCCTCTCTCTGACCCTCCCCCGTTAATGCTCTGTCTCTCTCTGTCTCAAAAATAAATAAACGTTAAAAAAAATTTTTTTAAATAAAATAAAATAAATAAAATAAACATTTTGTTGCTCAAAGGATGCTAGCCATCATCTGAGCTTTCAGCTAGTCTTGATCTTTTTGCTGGTGGAGGGTCTTGCCTTGATGTCGATGGTTGCTGACCGATCAGGGTGGTGGTTGCTGAAGGTTGGGGTGGTTGTAGCAATTTCTTAAAATAAGACAACAGTAAAGTTTGCCACAATTGATTCTTCTTTCACAAATAATTTCTCTGTAGCATGCAATGCTGTTTGATAGCACTTTACCCACAGTAGAGCTTCTTTCAAAATTGGAGTCAATCCTCTCAAACCCTGCCACTGCTTTATCAACTAAGTTTATGTAATATTAAAAATAATTTTTTTTTAATTTTAGAGAGAGAGAGAAAGTGGGGAAGAGGGGCAGAAGGAGAGAGAGAGAGACAGAGAGAGAGAGAGAGAGAGAGAGAGAATCTTAAGCAGGCTTCACACTCAGGGTGCAGCCTGACATGGGGCTGCATGACCCTGGGATCATGACCTGAGCCGAAATCAAGAGTTGGATCCTCAACCAACTGAACCACCCAGGCACCCCACTTTGCTAACCAGTGCAAGAGGCCTAGGTTTCAGCCTATTTCAGCTTTTGACATGCCCTCTTCAATAAGCTTAATCATTTCTAGCTTTTGATTTAAAGTGAGAGACATGTGATTCTTCCTTTCACTTGAGCACTTAGAGGCCACTGTAGGGTTATTAGTTGGCTTAATTTCAATATTGTTGTGTCTCAGAGATTAGGGAGGCATGAGGGAAAGAGGAGGGAAAGAGATGAGGGAACAGCCTGCTGGTGGAACAGTCAGAACACACACATTTATCAATTAAGTTTGCCATCTTATATATAAGCATGGTTGGTGGCCCCTCAAAATGATTACAACAGCAAAGATCACTGATCACAGATCACCATAACAAATATAACAATAATGAAAAATCTTGAAATATTGCAAAAATTACCAAAATGTGACATAGAGACAAGAAATGAGCAAATGCTGTTGGAAAAATGGTGCCAATAGACTTGTTCAATGCAGGGTTGCTACAAACTTGCAATGTGTAAAAAATACAATATCCACAAAGCACAATAAAGTGAAGCACAAAGAACAATAAAATAGGGTCTGCCTGTAATATCAAATAATGATGAGTCCTAGGAAGGAAATAAAGTGATATAACAGGGAGTGGAATGGGGATCACATGAGAGAGGTTGGTCAGATAAGCCCTCTCTGAGGAGGAGACACTGAAATCTAAGGACAAGAAGGAGATAATTACATGGGGATCTGCTAAAAAAAACAAACAAACACAAAAACAAAAAACATTCCAAGTGGAAAGGTCAGCAAATGCGCAGGCCAAGACAAGACCAGATGACTGAAAATTATAAAGCATGATATAAAAACACAAAATATTACTTACAGGTTTTCCTTAGCCTGTCACCATCCCTTCATCCCTTTCACATAAGAGCATCTTTGATCCCTTCTGAAAAGTGATTGACTTCCTCTAACCTTCACCTTCCTTACTGATCAAATCACAGAATTTTCTTCTAGCAAATCCCATTGAAGCTCATCTGACGTTAATTTGACTACAGCTATCTTGGTGACTGAAGCACCAATCTATGGGATTAGAATTTTGTGTGATCCCTTCGGTCAGACACTACTTCCCTTCCCCATCTCTTCCAGAAGGACTAGGTCCTGTGCTCTTATCTCTGGGGAGGATTATCTCACCAGAGATAGAATGAGGCAGAAATCTGGGGGTAGCATGGAGGGGGAAAAGTCAGTTCTTTGGACAGACACCCACAGGTGCCTGAACCTGCAGTCCACCTCTTTGAATTTAGGAATGTACCCCCCCTCCACACTGCATGTTACCATTGGGCTGTTATGCCCAGCTGGGAGAGAATGTCCAAAAGAGCTGGCATCCTCTCTTAGATGCCAGAGCAGTTGCTTAAAGAGGCCAGAGGGCTTCCTGCCACCGGAGACATGAAATGCTCTCAGTAAGCCAGGAGCCAGAATCAAAACCATATGGTTTGCTTTGCAGTAAAGATCACAGGGCCTGGAAAACTAGAGGAAGGAGGGCCAGCCAGGGGACAAGTTTTTTGGGGTAAGGGGGGAGGGTGCCTACCCTAATCCTGGCAGACCTGTACTCACAAGTATAGCCCTCCTGCCTCAGGGGCCTCCTGTCCTTGAACTCCTGGCCCATTCAGACTCTCCTCATGTCCAGACTGGTAGAAGTTCAAACAATAAAGGCTGGAAGAATAGGATTACTACTCCCTGGAACATCAGGATTCCCTAAAAGCCTCCTGACCAGATGCCCCCAAAATGGAAACTGTCCCTGTTTGTTCTTGTCTCTAATTAACTGACATATCCCACATCTTAAAAATATTTTTAAAAAGCAGCCCTTATCTGCTTGCTTACCATGTATCTAAATAGATTCATATTCTTTAAGAGGGGGTCTTAGATTTTTCCAAGGTGCTCCTGAGGGAAAATCCATAAGCATTCAAAGAAAGCCATGCTAATAACCCCTTCAAAAAGGATAGACTACATGGACCCAGTGTGGCAAGCCTGGATTTGGATCTGCTTGGGACGTTAAATGTGAGAGCTTGTGTTAGTCCCAGTGGGTTCCTGTCCTTACTGATTTATGAGCAGGGATTGTTTATGGACCAACTGGGGAGAAGGTGCTGCATGCCTGAAACTGGGGTAGCCAGCAGTGTCTTTTCCTTTGCAGACCGAGACCAAGGCACCTGAGGAAAGGTTGAATCCAATTCCCACTGTCCACCTACTATCTCCCTGTTCCCCAACCCAACCCATGGCTTCAGTGGCTCCGTGAAAAAAGCATGCCCATTTGTGGGCAAAGTTCTATGTTCACATGTTCACATGTCCCCATGTGAATGCAGAAGAGTTTGATGGAGATGCCTTTGTTTTAGGGCCCAGGCTGACCCATAAATGGGAGGAATATTCCAGGTAGCCCATTGATATAGGAAAGGGGTAGACCCTAGTGCCTTAGAGTTGATAGCCTGCCTCATAAGCCTCTCTCATAATCTCTTCACCCAGGGCAGATCTGCAACTTGCTGGGTCATGGAAGAAAAAGCAGAAGCAAAATAAATAAAAGAAACATTGGGTTTTCCTAACTTTCTTCTACAACTATTTTCTTGGATGGGAAAGGAAACAAAAAATCTGATAAACAGGATGGTTCTCCTTCTGGGCTGCTGTTGAAAGTGAGTGTTTACAAGGTTCTGGGTGATGAGTGATTTGAGGGTAGGACTTTGTCTTAAGCTTCCCAAAGTTGTAAGGTTGACCCCTTCCCTGCCTGCCAGACTCCCTGACTTGCTCCCCTATATGTTAAGAAGCAGACAGCAAGCTTCTGGAGCCCTTGGGCTCCAAACATGCCCCTTGATACTAGCCATTAGGGGCACCTGGGTGGCTTAGTCAGTTAAGTCCAGCTTCAGCTCAGGTCGTGATCTTAGGGCTCATGAGTTCAAGCCCCACATCGGGCTCTCTGTGGTCAGCATGGAGCCCACTTGGGATCCTCTGTTCTCAACCCTGTCTCTGTCCCTCCTCAGCTGTCTCTCTCTCAAAAATAAATCAACATTAAAAAAAATACTAGCCATCAAATACATGGGCCTAGAAACTTCAAACATGTACTTACAGAAGATTTAGAAAAGCTGGAGCCAAGGCTTTGCTCATCTTCTGATATTATTTCTCATTGCCCTTCAAGGACTACACACAGAACCCAAGGGACTGGCTATTTGGGTGAGTTCAGTGAGGCATTGCCAGTCATATTCTGGTCAGCCACAAAAACAGTATTAAATTAAGTTTCAGACAAGCTCACTAGAGTGTATTAGCCACTACTGGGTTGGCAGGATTCTTTTGAAGTTTTAACCCAAATAAGTTATATTTTTATTTTTATATGTTTAATATTTTCTTGTATAGACCCCATCATATTTAAACTTCACAATAATACTATGCTTTGGAAAGGGAAAGTATGAATATCACAGTTATATACATGAGGAAACAGACACAAAGAGATTTAATGACTTGCCCAAATTTATCTAGCTCTGTTGTTACCAGAGTCAGGACTAGAACGTTGATTTCCTAACTTCCAGTTCAGTGCCTTTTCCATTCTGCCTTAAGAGCAAATATTCTCAGAAAAGTTGCATTAAGACAGCGGTACTTGGCAATCATTGGACCCCTTCCCTGGGCTCCCATTATAATTATGGGGTCTTCCTTTTTCAAGTCAGTGTTCTCCTTTGCCAGAATGTGCCACCCCAGGTTCATATGCTGTTCCTGTTCATGGAAACCCACAATCAAGTTACATACCATTATCTCAATTCATTCCCCTGTATCTCCATTGAGGATATTATTTACCCACATTACTGATAAAGAAGCTGAAGCTCAGAGAAACCAGATAAATTAGCTTAAAATCCTAAGGCTTGTAAGTGGCAGAGCTGACACTCTTTCTGCTTTACCCTAGAGATGCAGAAACATTAGCCATAAATGTAATCAAACATAGATCTTCTCCTCAAGACATGAACATGTTTGTGGACTTGACTGCATGAGTCATATTCTAGGGATGGGACACCAAGCAATGTAGTAGAGAACCTCCAATTTCTCCAGAAGTGGCAAATACTCCTCCCACTGGGTATCTACACAGAAACATGTAAGCATGCTCACGTGGCATGTGCTGCCCCACCTCCCCCTGCCAGGGATTTGGTCACAGCTACAGCATCTTGACAACCTATTTAAACCAACTTGCAGTAACTGGCAGCAAAGTATCATTCTCTGGCAGGCTGAGTCATTGAGCCACTGCAGACTTTGGAAGAAAGAATCATTAGCTGAAACATTCAAGAACCAGGGGGTCCCAGAGAGGTATGTAATAAATTCCATCCAGATGTTGGGATTGGCTTCTTTCTTTCTTTCTTTCTTTCTTTCTTTCTTTCTTTCTTTCTTTCTTTTCTTTCCCTCCCCCAGTCACACTGAAAGAGTGAACAAGTTGTTTTCACCTTATCAAACAAGGTGGGAAGAACATCATTTCCTTTATTCTTGGGTGGGTCTGCACCAAAGGATCAAGAGGGCTAACAGAATCTGGATAATTCAGGGTGGCATCTGAACTATCAGAGAGCACTGTGTACACATGAAAGAATTATACAGATAGGTAAATGATATTGCACATACTTCAGCAAAATCCAATTAGAGGTCTCCAAGTGCATTGCAATTTAGAGCTTCCACACTATTTTACCTATGGTGTAGGCAGCCTGTCTGTTTAAAATCCTTCTAAGAAATTATGGCTGTACAAACTGGTCCAACAAATAGCTGAATATGGACACTGCTCTGTTAGGGGAAGGCAGACCTAGCTGTAAGTATTATATTTTATCTCATGGCCTGGAAGCTTTGTCATGCTTTATGGCTAATAATCGGGTTATTAAATAACTCAAAAAGTCCTCTCCAGCAGTCCAGGCTCTACTGGGGTTAACTTTTGCTGTGGGGCTAGGATGAGGAAAAACAGATCTTCCCAAGCTGCAGCCTCAATTGACATCCCCTTCACCCCACACCTGAGCTCCTGCTCCCTGGAAAAGAAACCTGAGTAAAGACAGCTGTGGCAGCAGAGAAGGGTTCTTCTTGGCAGTGGCTGCTTCTGACTTCAGAGATGTGGACATTAAACTAGAAAGCAGTGCTGAGAGAGAGGACCAGGAAGTAAATGACACTGGGAAATGAGAAACTCAGGGAAGAAAGGACCTGACTTTCCTCCTCTCAAAAAGGTATGCTTTGTAAGGTTCACCTTTTCATCTGGACTGGTGAGTCTTGAGAGTTTTAGTCCTTACACTACTTGAACAGAACAAAAGAATCTTACCTGTTTAGTGGATTAAATAAACAAGCCAGCAAACAAAAGAAAACATTTTTGAGGTGTTTTTGCTGAATTCCTGTCAATTATTTATATTCCTTTATATTCCTTTAAACATGCTTGTTTTGGTTCTTTTAAGTTTTGATTGAAATCCGCAGTGGAAAATATGTTTCAAAGGGGGGAAAAAAACACCCAACACACTTCTGTGTCTTGCATTTTGACCCAGCCCACAAAACTATTGGAAGAATCTTTGCAGACCCACCAGAGATCCCCGGATTCACTTGGAGAATCATTGATCTATAAACAACGTCTTTATTTCTGAACCCTTCTTTTGATCTGGAATTATCTGTTATTGACCACAGAACTGCTACTGACGATTCCTGGGACAGGGGCCTGTATAGTGAGAGGTGAGCCCCAGTGTGGGAAGAAGAAATCTCTTTCTCTTTCTCAGCGGGTGTTTTGGTACAGTACGATATCTATACTTAGTATATCTATGGACTCAATTTCTTCTCTTTTCCTCCTCCTTCCTTCTTCTTTTATATCTTCTGGTTTTTGTTTGTTCATTTCTTCTATAGTAAAAATTTCCCCCAAGCCTTGGTGCCTAGGTGATTTTTGCCTGGCATGTTCCACTAATTGGAGTTTTGGAATCAGTTTCTTATTTAGGTGCATAATTTTTCTAAATATTTAAGCACCTAAATTATTGTAAAAACAGCCGGCCACTGCCCATGCCTTGTAGGCGGATAGGTGAGATGGCACCAGAGAAGAGAGGGCTTTAGGTCTCTACCCTTCACCGTGCCAGAACTCAGAGCTCTGTTGAGATACATGTGGGAAAGAAGAACCTTCATGGAGGGAGCGGCCATGTTGCAATGAGCCGACAACACAGACAATATGAAGAGCAAATCCAGGGAGAAATGGAACCCTGGAAGCATGAAGTTACAAATCTCCTAACCAGGCTGTGCCCTGAGAATGCGATAGTTCCTTTGGTCAAACTGCTCTGAAAATAAAGGAAAAGACACCGACTCACGTTGAAGGTAAGGAGAGTGTCTGCATCTTCTCTGCTTAAACCACAGGGATCTGATTAAGGATCGGGACACTAAACACTGATGGCTTCACTTTGGGCACAGTCGTCGGCAGGAAGGCCCCATGCAAAGGTAATTATCAGGAATGGGGGCCCATTATAGCCTTTTGATTTGGTCACTCAAACATCCTGTCAGACAGATGTAGAAAGGAGATCGACCCTTACCCCAAAAGAAGTAAATCGTAGGTTGAAGTATTTGGTTTCAGTATCTGTCAGGTTGAGGCTTTGAAAGGCAGACCTCTGGTCTAGGAAACTACATTCGGGATTCTATTACCTTGGGGCTCTGAAAATTCAAGGATATAAGGAAATGTATAACCCAGATTGAGACAATTACTTTTAATTGGCTGTTTTGCTGTCGAGTGCAATAACCCCCATTTTGTGTAACTGGCTCTGAGTTAGAATGCAGTCTTTCTGGGAGAAGGGCTGTTTTTGGTTCTTCAAGAAACTCTGGAGGAATCTCAAAAGTTAAAATAACCTAAAATTTGCCCCATCTCTTGGTTACACCATGCATGTTTGTCTCTTCCAAGCACTTCTGCATATGGATGGGTAAGCATTCTAACAAAGATGCCGTTAGAGTCCGGGAGACGGAAGCAAAGAAGCCAAGTATTCAGAGTTGGGCAAAAGACGTAAAGAACAAGAGCCAGGACACTAGTCAAAAAGAGAGAGGAGTTCTTATAAAAGAGAAATAGAATATAGGAACTAAAAAATCAGATGGGGCGTGAGGGATAGGGAGAGCCCAGGGTCTCATCTTTGATTGAAATAAGAAAGAATATAATTCAGAGAGGAAAATATATACAAAGAAGTAGATTATGATTTGAGAGAAAGCAGACTTCAGTTGGATAGGGAAGATTTATTGAGACTTTGGGGAGAAAATTGGAAAGAACTGTAAAGCTATAGTATATCCTATTTAAATACCTGCGTAGCTGGGTCTGGGGGCCAAAATAATCCCTCTAGCCCCTAGAGGTCTGCGTGTTGCTCATAGGGCAGCTATCTTGAGGAAAAAGAAGAAAAGTGGGAGTGTGGCAGAGGGTGGAGAGTTCCATAAGCCCCTCTAATGGCCCCCACAAGGCAGGATTCAGCCATAAATTGCCTGCTAGGCAGCCACCAGTTTCGTCTCCATCTGTTCTCCAAACCCGTGCTTACAGATTCTTTCTTTATATTCAGGTGTTTTTAAAAAGAATCAGCTTGAAGCGAAAGTACTAAATTCAAAACATTCTAAACCACAATTTGAATCTTGTTTAAGAGAAGAAAGGATGAGAAGTGTGACTCTATTCATTTGTTTAGAAATAGTTGTTGCAGACGGAATCCCAGGCGTTACATGTTTTAATCTTCCCTTGGTTTATTCTGCTCTCAAGTGCCATGGGGCCTCATTCAATTGTCAGTAATTGGGCTTTTAGAAGGGAGAAAAGCGGTTATTTGAAATTGACTCCTTATGTCCTATAGTTGCACCACCTGACATTTGCTTCCAGGGAAGTGTATGCAGTGCTGACTGACTGGCTATCTGCTTTAAGTGGGTTCAACTGTGAAATAAGTTAAGAGGCCATCTCCATCCTCGCCATCACTTTAAATTAGGGACACAGAGAAAAACTCACTAGACCCTAGTGAAGGCATTCATGGCTTGGAGCCTAGCCTCAGAGTGGTCAGGTGGCCTGGCTCACAGGGGTCCTCTTTCACAAAGCTCAGGAGCAGAAATGAAGGGACCAGTTTCTGGTACTGCATCTACCTTAACTGCCTGTGAGGCTTTAATCTAGTCATTGAGCTGCTCAGGGCTGCCATCCTGTGCATCCAATGGGAAAGCGAAGACTAGCCTCCCCTACTTGCAAGGATGCTTGTGGATAAGATGACAACCAAAAGTATCTGCCTTAGCTGGGGTAGAGAGAACCAGGTCAGAGAGAGAGAGAGAGAGAGAGAGAGAGAGAGAGAGAGAGAACGTTGTGGTAACTGACTTTATCACTTCATTGCTTGCTTTTAAAATCCTCATCTTCTCTGAGCTCCTGAATAGTCTGGAAATATTTTTATTTTCTTTTAAATAAAGTTTTCATTGAAAGTTTTTCTGTTTTTGTTGAGCAAAAAAGTCTTCACCATGTGAACACACCCAGGAAACCAGAACCTAGATGTAGAAATAGGACATTATCAGCGGCACCTGGGTGGCTTAGTCGGTTAAGCATCTGACTTTGGCTCAGGTCACAATCTCACAGTTTGTAGATTCGAGCCCCACATCAAGCTCTATACTGACATCTCAGAGCCTGGAGCCTGCCTTGGATTCTGTGTCTCCCTCTATCTCTGCTCCTCCCCGGCTCGCACTCTGTCTCTGTCTCTCTCAAAAATAAATATACATTAAAAAAAAAAAAAAAAAGAGGGGCGCCTGGGTGGCTCAGTAGGTTGGGCGTCCGACTTCGGCTCAGGTCACGATCTCGCGGTCAGTGAGTTCCAGCCCCGCGTCGGGCTCTGGGCTGATGGCTCAGAGCCTGGAGCCTGCTTCGGATTCTGTGTCTCCCTCTCTCTCTGCCCCTCCCCCGTTCATGCTCTGTCTCTCTCTGTCTCAAAGATAAATAAAAACGTTAAAAAAAAATTAAAAAAAAAAAAAAAGAAATAGTACATTATCAGCACCCAGAACACCCTCAGACCCTTTAAGTCCCTTTCTTTCCAAGGGTAACCACTAATTTGACTTCTAACACCATGATTAAGTTTTGCTTGTTTGGGGGGCTTTATATATATATGTGTGTATGTACTTTTTAAATGTGTGACTTCTTTTGCTTAATACTGGGTTTATAAGATTTGTTTATTTTATGTAGTAATATTTTGCTTATTCTCTTTGTATGGTATTTCGTGAATTAGTATGCCACAATGTGTTTATCCATTCCCTTATTAATGGATGTTTAGGTTTCCAGTTGAGGGCCATTATGAACAGTTCTACTGAAAACATTCTTGAATAGTTTTTTGATGAATATATGAATATATTTCTGTTGAGTTATCTAGAAGTGGAATTGCTGGGTCATAGGACATGTGTAAGTTCTATATTAACAGATACTGCCAGTTTTTCAAAGTCATTTTCCCAAGACCAAAATCATTTACACTCCCACCAGCCATGTCTGAGACTTCTGTTTTTTCTACATCCTCACCAGCACTTGGTGTTGTCTCTTTTACATTTAGCCATTTTGGTGGATATTTTGTGGAATGCTTTTGTTTTTAATTTTAATTTTCTTGATGAATAACAAAGTTGAACATCTTTTAACATATTCATTAGCCATTTGGATATCTTGTTTTGTGAAATATTCAAGTCTTGAGCCTGTTCTTCTGTTGGATTGTCTGACATTTGTATTGGTCTATAAGAATTCTTTAAATATTAGATACTTGTGTACGTGTTGCAAATATCATTTCCCATAATGCTCTCAAGTCACATTGGAGCTTGAGGCAAAACAATAGGGAGGTACCTGGGTGGCTCAGTCAGTTAAGTGCCTGACTTCAGCTCAAGTCATGAACTCATGGTTTGTGGGTTCAAGTCCTATGTCAGGCTCTGTGCTGACAGTTCAGAGCCTGGGGCCTGCTTTGAATTCTGTGTCTCCCTCTTTTTCTGCCTCTCCCCCACTCACACTCTGTCTCTCAAAAATGAATAAACATTTTAAAAGAAGCAAACAATGGAAATACTGATCCTATCTTTATTTAAAATTTTGATATTTTGGTCATCATGGGGGTTTTTTGGCATTAATTTTTATTTGTAAAAATATTACATTAATATCTTGCTTGTCTTGATTACTGAATTTTTGGCACCTCCTTAAAAATTTGTGTCCACACCAAGTACTTCACTTGCCTCACGCTAGCCTAGCTCTTATTCCATTCTGCATCTTGTATTTTTACTCTCTTCATAGTGTTACTTGTTGAAAAGGAGTTCCTAATTTTAATGAGGTCCAGTTTTTCATAGTTTTATAGTTTTATTTTCCTTTATAGTTAATACCTTTTATTTTTTAAAATGTCTAATGTCTGGGGTGCCTGGGTGGCTCAGTCAGTTAAGCATCTGACTTCAGCTCAGGTCATGATCATGATCTGTGGGTTCAAACCCCATGTCAGGCTCTGTGCTGACAGTTTGGAGCTTGGAGCCTGCTTTGGATTCTGTGTCTCCCTTTCTCTCTGCCCCTCCCCCACCCACACTTTGTCTCTTAAAAATAAATAAACCTTAAAAAAAAGAAATTATAAATTTTTAATGTTTATTTATTTATTTTGAGAGAGAGAGAGAGAAAGAGCAGAGAAAGAAAGGGAGAGAGAGAGAGACAGAGGGGGAGAGACAGAGAGAGAGAATCCCAAGCAGACTCTGTGCTGCCAGCGCAGAGCCCAAAGTGGGGCTCCAACTCACAAACTGTGAGATCGTGACCTGAGCAGAAATTAAGAGTCCGATGCTTAACTGCCTGAGCCACCGGGCACCCAGTTAACATCTTTTTTTTTTTTTTTATTCTGTTTAAAACATTTTTCTTACATAAATTCATGAAGATATTCTTCTATGATTTCTTCTAGAACAGTTCTGTCCAATAGAACATTCTGCAGTGATGGAACTGTTCTCTAGATGTGCTGTCCAGTATGGTAGCTACTAGCCACATGTGGCTCCAGAGCACTTGAAATGTGGCTAGTATGTCTGATGCCCTGAATTTTAAATTTTATTCACTGTTAATTGAATTAATTAATTGCGGCTAGTGGCAAAGTAGTCTATGTTGTCCACCTGGAATTGATTTTGGGGTATGACATGATGTCAAATTACCTTTTTTTTTTTCCCTCTGTATAGATATTCAGTTGACCTAGCATCATGTCCTGAAAAGGCTGTTAATTCCTCACTTTTATAATTAACCAATTGTTTGCATGTGGATCTGACTCTGGAATGTCCATTCTTTTCTATTTGTCTATTAGTATGTCTTTCTGCCAATTCCATACTGTTACAATTATTATACATGGTAGAATAATTTCTTTACTGGTGTTCCCCAAGACTGTCTTAACTAGTCTTAAACTTCTGCATTTCCAAATGAATTTTAGAAAAACTTTTCAAATTCCACCAAACCAAACCAAACCAAACCAAAAACCCTCCTGGGAGTTTTTGGGGGGATTGTATCAAATCTATACATTAATATGGGAATCTTTTTTTGTTTGTTTTGAGAGAGGGTGCAGAGAGAGAGGGAGAGAAAGAGAATCCCATGCAGGCTCTGCACTGTCAACACAGATCCTAAAGCAGGGCTCGAACTCACCCTAGGTGGGGCTTGAACTCACTCAGTGCAGGGCTCAAACTCACAAATTGTGAGATCATGACCTGAGCTGAAGTTGGATGCTAACCAACTGAGTCACCCAGGAGCCCCTAATAAGGGAATCTTTATTAAAATTTCCTATCCATGAATATGGTATAGCCCTCCATTCACTGAAGTCTTATTAAGATTTTTTGATAATGTTTCATAGTTTTCTGTGTAGAGGTCTGGCAGTTCATTCACTGGGTTTATTCCTTATTTTATATTTATTATAGTTAGGTAAGTAGCATATTTTAATGTCCAGCTTTTTTTAAGTTGTTTTTTTTTTTAATTTTAATTCCATTATAGTTAACATACAGTGTTATATTAGTTTCAGGTATACTATAGTGATCCAATAATTCTGTATATTATACAGTCCCCATCATAATAAGTGTACTCTTTAATTGCCATTACTTGTTTCACCCATTCTCCCCTCCCCCCACCTTCTCTCTGGTAACCATCAGTTTGTTCTCTATAATTAAGAGTCTGTTTATTGTTTTTTTTCTCTCTCTCTCTCTCTCTTTTTTTTTCCCTTTGTTTGTTTTGTTTAGTGAATTCCACATATGAGTGAAGTCATATGTATTTGTCTTCCTCTCACTTATTTTGCTTGGCATTATATTCCACGTCCTCCCATGTTGTTGCAAATGGCAAGATTTTATTATTTTTTATGGCTGAGTTATATTCCATTGTATATATACACCACATCTTCTTTATCCATCCATCTATTGATGGACACGGGCTGCTTCCATAATTTGGTTATTGTAAATAATGCTGCAAAAAACATAGGGGTTCATGTATCCCTTTGATTAGTGTTTGTATATTTCTTGGGTAAATACCCAGTAGTGTGATTACTGGATTATAGAGTAGTTTTATTTTAAAATTTTTAAGGAACCTCTGTACCGTTTTCCAGTATGGCTGCTCCAGTTCGTATTCTCACCAAAAGTGGACAAGGGTTCCTTTTACTCCACATTCTTTACAACACATGCTGATTCTTATGTTTTTTATTTTAGCCATTCTGACAGGTATGATGTGATATCTCATTGTAGTTTTTTTTTTTCTCATTGTAGTTTTGGTTTGCATTTCCCTACTGATGAGTGATGTTGAACATCTTTTCATGTATTTGTTGGCCATCTGTGTGTCTACTTTGGAGAAATATCTGTTCATGTCTTCTACCTATTTTTAAATTGGATTATTAATTTTTTGGGTTCTAAGTTTTATAACATTTTATGTATTTTGGATACTAACCCTTTATTGGTTATATCATTGCAAATACAGTAAAACCTTGGTTTGTGAGCATAATTTGTTCTGGAAACATGCTTGTAATCCAAAGCATTCATATATCAAAGCAAATTTCAAGAACCATTGGCTCAGTTGTGATCATGTGACATTCAGCATCAGGTATGACTCATATTGCAAGACATCTCGTTTATCAAGTGAAAATTTATCAGAAATATTTACTCATCTTGTGGAATACTCACAGAACAAGTAACTTGCAATCCAAGGTTTTACTTGGTTTTATCTTTTCCCATTCCATAGGTTGCCTTTTAGTTTTCTTGATTATTTTCATCACTATGCAGAAGCTTTTTATTTTGATGTAATCCCAATAGTTTATTTTTTCTTTTGTTTCCCTTGCCTCAGGAGACATGACTAGAAAAATGTTGCTACGCCCAATGCCAAGAAGTTACTGTCTATCCTCTCTTCTAGGATTTTTATGGTTTCAGGTCTGACATTTAGATCCTTAATACATTTTGAGTTTATTTTTGTGTGTGATGTAAGAAAGTGGTCCATTTTCATACTTTTGCATGTAGGTGTCCAATTTTCCCAACACCATTTGTTGAATAGACTGTCTTTTTCCCATTGCATATTCTTGCCTCCTTTGTCAAAAATTAACTGACCATATAATTGTGGGTTTATTTATGCTTTTTCTATTCTGTTCCATTGACCAATGTGCCTATTTTTGTGCCAGTGCCATACTATTTTGATTACTACAGCTTTGTAATATAACTTGAAGTCTGGAATTATGATACTTCCAGGTTTGTCTTTATTTTTTTTTATTTTTTAAAAGTTTATTTATTGGGGTTCCTGGTGGCTCAGTCAGTTAAGCATCCGACTTTGGTTCAGGTCATGATCTTGTGGTTCATGGGTTCAAGTCCTGTGTTGGGCTCTGTGCTGACAGCTCAGAGCCTGGGGCCTGCTTTGGATTCTGTGTGTCCCCCTCTCTCTCTGCCCTTCCCACAATCACACTCTGTCTCTCTCTCTCAAAAATAAATAAACATTTTAAAATTTTAAAGTTTATTTATTTATTTTGAGAGAGAGAGAGAATGAGAGGGAATGCAAACATGAGCAGGAGACAGGCAGAGAGAAAGGGAGAGAGAGAGAATTCTGCATTGTCAGCGCAGAGCCTGACAAGGGGCTTGATCTCACGAACCATAAGATCATGACCTGAGCCAAAATCAAGAGTCAGATGTTTACTGACTGAGCCACCTAGGCACCCCCAGTTTTGCTTCTTTTTCAAGATTGCTTTGGCTATTGGGGGACTCTTGTTGTTTTATACAAATTTCAGGATTGTTTGTTCTAGTTCTGAAAAAAATGCTGTCAGTATTTTGACAGGGATTGCATTAAATCTGTAGATTGCTTTGGATAGTATAGACATTTTAACAATACAGTAAAACCTTGGTTTGTGAGCATAACTCATTTCAGAAACATGCTTGTAATCCAAAGTACTCGTATATCAAAGCGAATTTCAACAACCATTGGCTCAGTTGTGATCACGTGACATTTGGCATCATATACTAATATTGCAAGACATCGTTCATTTATCAAGTTAAAATTTATTAGAAATATTTGCTCATCTTGCTGAACACTCACAGAACAAGTTACTCAAGATCCAAGGTTTTACCATATTTTTTTTTTCAATCCATGAGCATGGAATATTTTCCATTTGTTTGTGTCATCTTCAATTTCTTTCCTCAATGTTTTACAGTTTTCAGATGTCACCTCCGGTTAAGTTTATTCCCAGGTATTTTATTCTTTTTGATACATTGTAAATGGGATTGTTTTCTTAATTTCTTTTGGCTACTTTATTATTAGTATATAGAAATGCAACAGATTTCTATACATTGATTTTGTAGCCTACAACTTTCCCAAATTCATTTATCAGTTCTCGTAGTTTTTTGGTGTAGTCATAACAATTTTCCATATATAATATCATGTCATCTGAAAATAATGAAAGTTTTACTTCTTCCTTACCAATTTGGTTGCCTCTTTCTTGTGTGATTGCTATGGCTAGCACTTCGAGTACTATATTGAATAGAAGTCATGAGAGTGGACATCCTTGTCTTGTTCCTGACCCTAGAGGTAAAGGTCTCAGGTTTTCACCATTAAGAATGATGTTGGCCGTGGGGTTTTCATATATGGCCTTTATTATGTTGAGGTATGTTCCCTATAAACCTACTTTGTTGAGGGTTTTACCATGAATGGATGTTGTGCTTTGTCAGATGCTTTTTCTGCATCTATTGAAATGATCATATGGTTTTTATGCTACATCAATGTGATGTATCACATTGATTGATTTTCAAATATTGAATCATGCTTGCATTCTTGGAATAAATCCCACTTGATCATGGTGAATGATTTTTTTTTAATGTATTGTTGGATTTGGTTTGCTAATATTTTGTTGAGGATTTTTGCATCTGTGTTCATCAGAGATATTGGCCTGTAGTTCTCTTTTTCTTTATCTGGTTTTGGGGTCAGGGTAATGCTGGCCTCATAGAATGAATTTGGAAGATTTCTTTCTTCTTGTATTTTCTGGAATAGTTTGAGAAAAATAGGTATTAATTCTATTTGAATGTTTGGTAGAATTCACCTGTGAAGCCATCTGGTCCTGGACTTTTGTTTGTTGGGAGTTTTTTTATTACTAATTCAACTTCATAGCTGGTAATCAGTCTGTTCAAATTTTCTATTCTTCCTGATTCCATTTGGGAGGTTATGTGTTTGTAGGGATTTATCTATTTCCTCTAGGTGTCCAATTTGTTGGGATATGATTTTTCATAATATTCTCTTATAATTATTTGTATTTGTGTGGGGTTAATTATTATTTTTTCTCTTTCATTTCTGATTATGTTTGAGTCCTCACTCTCCTTTATATATATATATATATAAAGGAGAGTGAGGACTCAAACTTT
>NW_026057578.1:24270473-24302663 GCF_023721935.1 Panthera uncia | reverse complement strand
TAAAGTCTGGCTAAAGATTTATCAAGTTTGTTGATCTTTTCCAAGAACCAACTCCTAGTTTCATTGATTTGTTCTGTTGTTGTTGTTTGTTTGTTTGTTTCATTTAGTTTCTATTTCATTTATTGCTACTGTAATCTTTAAAAATTTTTTTAACATTTATTCATTTCTGAGAGACAGAGACAGAGTGTGAGGGGGCGAGGGGCAGATAGAGAGGGAGACACAGAGTCAGAAGTAGGCTCCAGGCTCTGAGCTGTCAGCACAGAGGCCGACGTGGGGCTCAAACTCACAGACCATGAGATCATGACCTGAGCCGAAGTCAGACGCTTAACTGACTGAACCACCCAGGCACCCCTATTGCTACTATAATCTTTATTATTTCCTTTCTTCTACTGGTTTGGGGTTTTGTTTGTTCTTTTTCTAGCTCCTTTAGATGTAATGTTAGGTTGTTTATTTGAGATTTTTCTTGCTTCTTGAGGTAAGCCTGTATTGCTATAAGCTTCCCTCTTTCCCAGCTTTTGCTGCATCTCAAAGATTTTGGACCACTGTGTTTTCATTTTCATTTGTCTCCATATATTTTTTTATATCCTCTTTGATTTCTTGGTTGATCCATTCATTATTTAGTAGCATTTTATTTAGCCTCCATGTATTTGTGCTCTTTCCATATTTTTTCTTGTGGTTGATTTCTAGTTCCATAGCATTTGTGGTCAGAAAAGATGTATGGCATGACTTTGATATTTTTGAATTTTTTGAGACTTGGTTTGTGATCTAATATGTGATCTGTTTTGGAGAATGTTTCATGTGCACTTGAAAACAATGTGTATTCAGCTGTTTTAGGATGGAATGTTCTGAATATAACTGTTAGATCCATCTGGTCCAATATGTCATTCAAAGCCACTGTTTTCTTGTTGATTTTCTTTTTGGATGATCTGTGCATTGATGTAAGTGGGGTCTTAAAATCCCCACTATTACTGTATTATTATCAATAAGTTCTTTTATGTTTGGTATTAACTGCTTTATATATTTGCATGCTTTCATGTTGGGTGCATAAATATTTACAATTGTCATATCTTCTTGTTGGATTGTCCCCTTTATTATTAAATAGTGTCCTTCTTTGTCTCTTGTTACAGTCTTGCTTTTAAAATCGTTTTGTTCAACGTAAGTATTGCTGCCTTGGCGTTCTTTAACATCCATTTGCATTATGAATTTTTCTCTATTCCCTCACTTTCTTTTTGTTTAATGTTTATATATTTTGAGAGAGAGAGAGATTGTGCAAGCAGGGCAGAGGGCAGAGAATGAGGGAAAGAGAGAGAACCCTAAGCAGACTCCACACTGTCTGCAAGAACCTGACTTGGGGCTCAATCTTACAAACTGCAAGATCATGACCTGAGACAAAACCAAGTTGGATACTTAACCTCGGTTAAGGCGCCCCTCCCCTCACTTTCAACCTGCATGTGTCTTTAGGTCTGAAATAAGTCTCTTGTAGGCAGCATAATCTATATGGGTTTTTATTTTTTATCCATTCCATCACCCTATGTCTTTTGATTGGAGCATTTTGTCCATTTATGTGCAAAGGAATTACAGTAGATCTGTATTTATTGCCATTTTTCAGTTTTTATTTTAATTCCAGCTCTTTAACATACAGAGTTTCTTTATTACCATTTTGGTACTTGCTTTGTGGTTGTTTTTGTAATTCTTCTCTGATCCTTTCTTCTCTTGCTCTCTTTCATGGTTTGCTGGCTTTTTTTCAGTGATATACTTGGATTCCTTTCTCTTTATTTTTTGCATATCTATTACTCGTTTTTGATTTGTGATTACCATTAGGTTTGTATATATCATTTTCTGCATATAGCAGTCTATATTTAAATTGATGGTTGCTTAAGCAAGTTAGGCAGTGAGTGTCAGCTCTGAGCTAGTTCCTGCAGGTGTCCGTGTGTTTATAATGAGAGGTAGGGGAGGGAGACACCGCTTTCCAGCTCCTTTTTTCCTGGAGAAGTCCCTCAGTGATGCCTGCCCCTCAGGACACCCTATGAAATGTGTAAACAACTCTCCCTCCCATATGCCCAGGTGTTTTGCAAACTTGCTCCTTCTACAATGTATTCTCTGTGCTGTTTGTCATGGGTATCTTTAAGGATAGGGACTCAGCTTTCTATTATCCTTCAGGTTCTCCCAGAATTGAGCCTGCTGATTTTTTAAAATTCAAGGCTTCGTGTCCCACTGATTATAAGAACTTAAGAAATTCATCCCCTCACTTTCAAAGCCAGATGTTATGAGGATTCATCTTCGCTGTGCATGCTCCCTGGTGTGATAGTGTATCTCTCTCCATATTCCATGTGCATGCTCCCTGGTGTGATAGTGTATCTCTCTCCATATTCCATGCCCAAGCCCACTTCCTCCCACCCCCACCCCAGCAAGGGTGGAGGCCCATTTCATTTCCCACCATGTTTCTGTCCATCCTACCTTCTCAGTGCAGCCTCCTCTCTACCTTATTTGTGGAGTGTGTCCCGCCAGTCTTCAGGTTGTTTCCTGGGTTACTTATGCTCATGTAAGTGTTATCTACTTGCATCCATGGACCAAGGTGAGCTTAGGATCTTCTTACTCCACCATCTTCCCAGCCTCCTGTATTAAGTTTTACAGTCTGGAAGTGAGTCCTTCAGCTTTGTTCTTCTTTTTCAAGATTGTTTCACTATTTGAGTCCCTTGATATTCCACATGAATTTTAAGATGTTTTTTGTTTTTTTCTATTTCTTCCATAAACATCATTGGGCTTTGGGTAGGGATTGCATTGGATCTGTAGACCACTTTGGGTAGTATTGACTTCTTAACAATATTAGGTCTTCCAATCCATGAGCATAGGATATGTTTCCATTTATTTATGTCTTCTTTAACTTGTTTCAGCAATGTTTTGTAGTTTTCATTTTATAAGTCTTCCACATCCTTGGTTAACTCCTAAGTATTTTATTCTTTTTGATGCTATCGTAAATGGAATTATTTTGTAACTTCCTTTTCAGATTGCTTATTGTTGATTCAGAAATGAAACTGATTTTTGTGTGTTGATTTTGTATCCACACTTTTTGTGTGGAATCATTGGGGTGTTATACATAGAATATCATCTGCAAATAGATATCATTTTACTTCTTTCTTTCCAGTTTGGATGCCTCTTATTTCTTTTTCCTGCCTAATTGCTCCGGCTAGAGCTTCCGGTAATTTTTTTTTTTATTTTTTTTTAACGTTTTTATTTATTTTTGAGACAGAGAGAGACAGAGCATGAAGGGGGGAGGGGCAGAGAGAGAAGGAGACACAGAATCGGAAGCAGGCTCCAGGCTCTGAGCCATCAGCCCAGAGCCCGACGCGGGGCTCGAACTCACGGACCGCGAGATTGTGACCTGAGCCGAAGTCGGATGCTTAACCGACTGCGCCACCCAGGCGCCCCACCAGTAATATTTTAAATAGAAATGGCAAGAGTGGTCATCCTTGCCTTGTTTCTGACTTTGCAGGAATAGCTTTCAGTGTTTCACCATTGAGTATGATGTTTGCTATGGGTTTTTCATATATGGCTCTTGTTATAGCCAATATGAAATTATATTGAAATGTATGAAATTATATATGCAACTGTATTGTATATGAAGTTGTATTGTAGACTTCTCCTAGTCTTAGTTTTTTTAGTGTTTTATTTTAATCATAAAAGAGTATTTACCACATGCTTTTTCTGTATCATTTGAGATGATCATGTGGCTTTTTTCCTTTCATCCTTGCATTCAGGAATAAATCCCACTTAGTCAGGGTGTATAATCTTTTAACACACTGCTGAATTTGATTTTCTTGTACCATGTTGAGGATTTTTATATTAATGTTTATAAGGGATATTGGTTTGTAGTTTTCTTGTAGTGTCTTTGTCTGGTTTTGATATCATGGTAATGCTGGCCTCATAGAACAAGTTAGGAAGTATTCTTTTTACTTCAGTTTTTTGGAAAAGTTTGAGAACGATTGGTAGTCTTTTTTTTTTTTCTTTTGAGAGAGAGAGAGAAAGAGAAAGCACAAATGAATGAGGGACAGAGACAGAGAGAGGGAGAGAGAGAGAAGTGGGGCTCACCCAATGCAGGACTTGAACTCACAAACCATGAGATCATGACTTGAGCTGAAGTCAGGTGCTTAACTGACTGAGGTACCCAGGCGCCCCAAGAAGGATTGGTAGTCTCAAATGTTTGTAGATTTCACCAGTGAAGCCATCAGATCCAGAGTTTTTTGCTGGAAAATTTTTTTTATTACTGATTCAATCTCCTTACTAGTTATAGCTCTGTTCAGATTTAGTATTTCTTTGTGATTTAGTCTTGGTAGGTTTTGTGTTTGTAGGAATTTGTCCATTTCATCTAGGTTATCCAATTTGTTGGCATACAATTGTTCATAGTATTGTTCTTAACTCTTCTTTATTTCTTTTTTTTTTAATTTTTTTTTTAATGTTTATTTATTTTTGAGAGACAGAGTGTGAGTGGAGGAGGGGCAGATAGAGAGGGAGACACAGAATCCGAAGCAGGTTCCAGGCTCTGAGCTGTCAGCACAGAGTCCTACGCGGGGCTCGAACTCGTGAACCACAAGATCATGACCTGAGCCGAAGTCGGACGCTTAACCGACGGAGCCACTCAGGCGCCCCAACTCTTCTTTATTTCTATAGAATTGGTAGTAATGTCCCCACTTTAATTTCTGATTTTAGTAACTTAAATCTTCTCTTTTTTTCTTACTTTTCCTAGCTAAAGGTTTGTTAATGTGGTTGATCTTTTTGGAGATCTAACTTTTGGTTTCATTGTCTATACTGCTTTTTTATTTTATTTATCTCTGCTCTAATCTTTATTATTTCCTTCTGTTAAATTTGTGATTTGTTTGGTTTTTTCTAGTTCCTTAAATTGTAAACTTAAGTCATATTTGAGTTCTTTTATGTTTTTAATGTAACCATTTATAGCTATAAATTTCCCATTAGCACTGCTTGCATTGTGTCCCAGAAGTTTTTGCATGTTGTGTTTTTGTTTTCATTCATTTCTAAGCATTATCTAATTTCCCTTGTGGTTTCTTCTTTGATCTATTGCTTATTTAAATGTGTTGTTTAATTTCCATAGATTTGTAATTTTCTAGTTTTACTTCTGTTATAGATTTCTAACTTAATCTCATTGTGTTCAGAAAAGATACTTTTATGATATCTACCTTTTAAAATTTCTTGAGGCTTAATTTGTGGCCTAACATGTGGTCTATGCTGATAAATGTCCCATGTTCATTTAAGAAGAATGTCTGTGCTCTTGTTGGATAGAGTGTTCTGTATATGTCTATTAGAACTAGTTGATTTATTGTGTTGTTTAAAATCCTCTGTTTCTTTATTTATCTTCTGTCTGGTTTTATTTTTTATCATTTATGGAGTGTGGAATATTGAAGCCTTCAACTCTTATTTTTATGTCTGTTTCTCCCTTCAGTTCTATCAGCTTTTGCTTCATAATTTTGATGCTATGTCTCTCATTTGGTAAATAAAATGCTTATAATTGTTTCATCTTCTTGTTGTGTTGAATATTACTATATAATGTCCTTCTTGTATCTTGTAGCCTTTTTTCATTTAAAGTCTATTTTGATATCAGTATGGCCACTCCTACTCTCTTAGTTACTATTTGTATGGAATATCTTTCCCTATCTTTTCACTTTCAGTCTGTGTGTCTCTTTGAATTTAAAGGGAGCCGCTTGTAGACATATTGTAGACATATTGTAGCATATTGTTGAGTCATGTGTTTTTATCCATTCTGTCAATTTCTGTGTTTTGATTGGAGAGTTTAATCCATTTATACTTAAAGTAATTACAGATAAGGAGGGACTTAATGCTGTCATTTTGCTATTTCTTTTCTATATGTCTTATAACTTTTTTGTCCCTTACTTGCTGTATTACTGTCTCCTTTAATATTAGTTGGCTTTTTGTAGTGAAGTGTTTAAATTTCTTTCTCATTCATTTTGGGTATATTCTATAGCTGTTTTCTTTGTGGTTACCATGGAGATTACATTTCACATTCTAAAGTTATAACACTCTAATTTGAACTTGTACCAGCTTAATTTCAATAACATACAAAAACTCTGCTCCTTTACAGTTCCATTCCCACCCCTTTCAGTTGTTTATGTCACAAAATTATGTCTTTATACATTGTGTGCCCCAAAACACTAACTAGTAATTCTTTTAAATTCATTAGTCTCTTTTTTAGTTTATTTATTTATTTTGAGAGAGAGAAAGAGAGCACGAATGGGAAGGAGAAAGAATCCCAAACAGGCTCTGTGCTCTGTGCTTAGCCCATTGTGGGGCTCAGTCTCACAACTGTGAAATCATGACCTGAGCTGAAATCAAGAGTCGGATGCTCAACTGACTCAGCCACCAGGTACCCCATTAGTCTCTTAAGTTATGTAGAAAACAAAATGTAGAATTATAATTCAAAATTATAATAATACCAGCTTTTAGAGTAATAATTATTTTTAAATGTCTCTTAAATCATTTAGAAGACAAAATTAAAGTTACAAGCCATTGTTAGAATAGTTCTAGCTTTTATAACACCCATGAACTTACCCTTATTGAAATCTTTATTTCTTCATACATCTTCAAGATACTGACTAGTGTCTTGTCTTTTCATCTTGCAGGACTCCCTTAAGCATTTCTTGCAGGGTAAGGTCTGGTAGTAACAAACTTCCTCAGTTTTTATCTACCTAGGAATGTCTTTATTTCTACCTCACTTTTGTTTTTGTTTTTTTTTTTTTTAATTTTTTTTTTCAACGTTTATTTTATTTTTTGGGACAGAGAGAGACAGAGCATGAACGGGGGAGGGACAGAGAGAGAGGGAGACACAGAATCGGAAACAGGCTCCAGGCTCCGAGCCATCAGCCCGGAGCCCGACGCGGGGCTCGAACTCACGGACCGTGAGATCGTGACCTGGCTGAAGTCGGACGCTCAACCGACTGCGCCACCCAGGCGCCCCTCTACCTCACTTTTGAAGTACAGTTTCACTAAATATAGGATTCTCAGCTGATAGCTTTTTTCTTTTAGTACTTTGAACATATCTGCCCACTGCCTTCTGGCCTTTAAAGTTTGTGCACTAAAATATGCTAATTATATTATTGAATATCCTTTGTATGTGATGAATAGCTTCTCTCTTGCTAATTTCAAGATTCTACCTTTGTATTGGTCTTTTGAAAATTTGATTATAATGTGGGTCTCTGAGTTCATCTTAATTGCATTTGTTGGACTTCTCGCTTATGTTCATGCCTTTATCAAATTTGGGGAGTATCTAGTCATATTTCTTCAAATATTCCCCCTGCCCAATTCCCTTTCCAACCCAATCCCTTCTCTTTCCTCTCCTCCACCCCTTAAAATGCATATGTTGGTTGACTCAATGGTGTCCCACTGGTCCCTTAAGCTCTGTTCACTTTTCTTCCACGGTTTTTCTTTCTGTTCCTCAGATTTGATAATTTCCACTGTCTTCTCTTCACAAATCTGCCTTTGACTTCCTTTAGTGAATTTTTCTTTAGTGAAATTACACCATTTCAGCTCCAGAATTTCTTTTTTTATGTTTATTTATTATTTATTTTGAGAAAGAGAGAGAGAGAGAGAAAGAGCGTTAGTGGGGGACGGACAGAGGGAGGGGGAGAGAGAGTATCCCAAGCAGACTCTGAGCAGAGCCTGATGTGGGGCTCAAACCTACAAACTGAGATTATGACCTGAGCCAAAATCAAAAGTTGGATGCTTAACCAACTGAGCCACCCAGGTGCCCCAGGCTTCAGAATTTCTTTTTGATTTCTTCTTAAGTTTTCCAACTCTTTGTGGACATTTCCATTTTGTTCATACATTGTTTTCCTGAGTTTTCCCACATCTTCCTTTAGTTCTTCAAGCATTTTTAAGATGGTTGTTTTAAAGTTAGCTAGTATATCTGACATCAGTTCTTTTTCAGGGACAGCTTCTGTTGATTTGTTTTTGTTTCCTTTGTTTTTTTTTTTTTAATGTTTATTTATATTTGAGAGAGAGAGAGAGAGAGAGAGAGAGCGAGAGCATGACCAGGGGAGGATCACAGAGAGAGGGAGACACAGAATCCAAAGCCGGTTCTAGGCTTCATGGACACTTAAATCTAATAATGTGTGGAATGCTATCTGTGGAATTCACATTTTCCCCCTTTCCTAAGGTTTGCTTTTTTTGGTTATTTTTTATTTTGTTTTGTTGATTGTTTTTAGCTGTTTCTTTGCCCAGGATCAGCCTGAGGCATAAACTTAAGGTTTTCTTAGGTCTTTTCTAAGCCTTTTTTATGGTCACTTTTAAATTTCCCTTGTATATACAGTTGTTTTTGAATGTACTAGTCTTTAACATTTGGCTTCCAAAAAGGTAAAAAGAGAGAAATGAAAGGGGGAATGGGTTATTTAAATGTCCTGAAAGTCACTTTGGCTATAGAGCAAGGGGCTTGCAACAATGAGAGGCAGTGCAACAACATTGACAACCCACTTTTTTGTCTGCACATCTGTGATCAGAAGCAGGAATCAGCAATCAGAGCACAGATCCTATTTGGAGGACAGGGGTTTTTTTTGCCCACCCTGGTTTAGCAAGCCGTATGCAAGCTCCTCCAGGAAAACGTGCACAGCTGCCTGCCATAGGTAGCTGCTACTGTGCTAAGAGCCAAAATTAAGCACAACTTATTTTGCAAGATGTCCCCTGGAAGTTGTAAGCCTTCAATAGACTTTAGAGTTCCTAAATAGTTACATTAGACAAATTCTGTCAGTTCAATTGTTGGCTAGGTGGGGAAACAGATTTCTTGTGCTTCTTACTCCACCACCTTCCTGGAATTCTCTGTAGGAGTTCTTCATATTTTGTGAATACAAATCTTTTGCCATGTATATGTATTGGAATATTTTTTTCTCGGTTGCTTGCTTATTCACTTTCAAACGGTGTCCTTTGGTGCACAAAAAAAATGTAGTTTTCTTTTTTTTAAATTTTTAATGTTTATTTAGTTTGAAAGGAGGGAGAGTGTGTGTGTGTGAGAGGGGAAGAGCAGAGAGAGAGGGAGAGAGAGAATCCCAAGCAAGTTCTGCACTGTCAGTGCAGAGCCCAACATGGGGCTTGAACTCACAAAACCATGTGATTATGACCTGAGCCAAGATCAAGAGTCAGACATTTAACTGACTGAGCCAGCCAGGTGCTCCAAAATTTAATTTTCTTAAAGTCCAATATTTCACTTTTTACTTTTATGGTTGATACATTTTATGTTTATGTCTAAGAAAGCTTATTCCATGGTTGTAAGGATATTCTTCTAGAAGCTGTATGGTTCTAGCTTTTACATTTAGGTTTGTGATACATCTTGAATTATTTTTGTGTATGGAGTATAGTAGAGATCAGAATTCTTTCCATAGAGATATCCCATTGTTTCAGCACAATTTGTTAAGTAGACTCCTTTCCCAATTGAATTGACTTGATGCCTTGGTTGGTAATCAATTGACTGTATATGTCTAGGTCTACTTTTAGACTTGACTCTGTTTATTAATCTATTACTATATACTTCTATTGTAAGTCTGCTGTAGCTTTATGCTAGATTATGAACTCAGGAGTATAAGTATTCTAACTTTGTTCTTTTTTTCAATATCATTTTGGTTCTTCTCGGTCCTAGGTCCTTTGCATGTCCATATAAATATTAGAATCACATTGTCAATTTCTTCAAAAAAGCTTCCTGAACTTCAGGGATAACTTGAGCTTCTATACGATATTATATCCCTTCAGAGAGGATTTACTTTTATTTCTGTCAAACAGATGGGTTAGAGCCTGAATACCTTCATCCAATAAATGTTTGAGAAATTTAAAACTGAGCTTCAGTCCTTATGAGGACTGGTCTACTTCCAGTTCTTCATTCCTAGGGTAAAGTCCTTTGTGGTCCCTATTGAAAACCTGGGGTGCTTACCAGGGACCTTCCTCCTTTTCATGCTCTTTACAATAATTTTTTGTCTTGCCACTCCTGTCAGGGAAATTGCTGAAAGCTCTTTTCACCTCCTCAGTGATGTTTTTGTTTTTGGAATCAGGAATTATCCTTAGGGTAAGGTTTCCCCAACACCAGCTCACCTTTTTTAGCTTCTTTTTTCTTCCAGATCTTGGACCAGAAAATTCTCCTTGCTTTGTTAACTTTTCTGTGGAGGTTTGGTTTCAGCATTATTGGGGTGGGGGGTGGTGGTGGAATCTATCACAGACTCTCAGACCAGATTGAGAGATGCCACAAACAGAATGTGATAATTTGGAGCTACTCACTGAGCTTTATAAATTTTCTACTCACTTACTCTCCCCAGAAAATGGGAAGTTGGAGATAATATCCCCTTGCTCATTACCTTCATTCAGCCCCAGTGAGGCAAAACAACATCACCCATTCATCATCTTTCCATTGTGAGCTATAGCAGCATCTGGGATTTATAGCTTGATAATACTGGAGAGTATTTCTCCTGTTTGCTTTTACATGTTGATAGTGGAATCTGTTCACTATAGCTTAATCCAGGAACTTTTCACTAAATTGTCATTTAACCAGGGAAATCAGGTAGGTGGGGGTGAAAGCAGCAAGAAGAGAGTAGAATGTGCCCTATTTAGTGATTTTAACTTAAGCCTCTGAAGTTTCTCAAATCAAATGTGAGGATAGCTGGAAGCCTATGGCTCTTGTACACAGATGTACACACATAGGCAGCCATATAGACATCCATATACACACTCCCAAGTACATTCATGTTACACACTCAAATGTATATAGATATAGATTAATAGTTCTTGTGGAACAGGTAGTGTGGGAACATGAAACCTAATCTTAGACTAGACTAGATAATATCTTGTAATCCAGTAGATACTGTGTGACCCAGGTGACCCTCTTGAGGAAGGATAGGATCAAGAAGCAATAGTTAATTTTGGTTGATGCCTATTATGTGCCAAGTATGGTGCTAAGATACCTTATATATATTATCACATTCAAGTCCCATAATGATCCTACAGAATATGTACTGTTATTCTAATTTTTTAAATGTTTATTCATTTTTGAGAGAAAGAGACAGAGCATGAGCAAGGGAGGGGCAGAGAGAGAGGGAGACACAGAATCCAAAGCAGGTTCCAGGCTCTGAGCTGTCAGCACAGAGCCCAACATGGGGCTTGAACTCAGGAACTATGAGATCATTACCTGAGCTTAAGTCGGACACTTAACCAACTGAGCCACCCAGGGGCCTCCTGTTATTCCAATTTTTAAAACCAGTGTTCTTTTATTTTTTCTTTTCTTTTTAATTAATTAATTAAGAGAGAACATGAGCAGGCAAGGGCAGAGAGAGAGAGAATCTTAAGCAGGCTCTACACCCATTGCAGAGCCCAACACAGGGCTCGATCTCAGGACCATGAGATCTTGACTGGAGCTGAAATCACAAGTAGGACGCTTAACCAACTGAGCCACCCAGGTGCCCCCCCCCACTCCGTTTTTAATTTAGGGCTCTAAAAGGCCTTACCAAAGGTCAAATAGTTAGTGCATTTGCAGAGGCATGAGTCTAATAAGCTTTGGAGCCAGGCAAATCTAATTCTGCCTGGCTCTAAAGTTTTTTCTCTCAAAGTATGAAAAAGAGGCAGAAGTTCTTATTTAAACAATTAGACTATACAGGAGTTTCTAAACAGAAGTATAATTAATGAATTTGTTTATTATTTCTCTCTCATAGTGGCCACCAGCATTAATCTCAGTTAGTAAGTCTGTTGAGCTTTACCAAATGCTCAGTAAGCAGGGTTTGATGGGCAAGGGTAAGGTTATGAGTGGGTGGTGACAGGAACAGAGCACAGAAATATTAACATTAACAAACTTTTTCTGAACACCTAAACACTGAGCTTATTTATTCATAATACAAAACAAGAAGTGTAGGCTAGACGCCTGGGTGGCTCAGTTGATTGGGCATTTGACTCTTGATTTTAGGTCAGGTCCCCATGGAGCTCCACACTGTCAGTGCAGTATCAGTGCTTGGGATTCTCTCCCCTTCTCTCTCTGCACTCTGCCCTACTTGGACACGTGCATGTTCCCCTTTCTCTCTCTCTCAAAATAAATAAACTTAAAAAAAAAACCAAGAAGTATAAAACATGGTCCCCACCCTCCAAAGCTTACAGTCTAGTTATTTTAGAGGTCATTTATGTAGCATCTACATGTACAATCTAGATAACTATTAAAAGTACAGCTAATACAAAGATAAGTAAGCCTGGGCCTTCAGTCTAAGAGTTAGAGTGACAAACAAGCACTTTCAATATAAGATATTGAGTTAAAAGTAAACACAGTTTCTCAGGAGAGCATGGAGAAGTGGGCATTTACCTCAATATGGGCAATCAGGGAAGCAGGAAGAAATGAATCCTGGACTAACATGCGGGAGGCAGAATGAATGCATCTGAAGCACTTAGCAAGGAGCACTGACAATATATGTGTTCTGAACAGAATGACACTGATTATATGGCACCAGAGAAAGCCAAAGAATATTCCATAACTGAATTGTTTCCTGAATAACTTCAGGGTGGGAGTATCAGACTACTAGCCTTTCCTTCTCTTCCCTCTGCTTTTGCAACTCCTAAAGCCTATTCTGTGTTGTGGGAGTTTTTCTCTCCTCCTTTCCCTCTACTTCCCTCCCTTCATTTTATCCTTTTCTTTTTTGTTGTTTTGTTTTGTTTTGTTTTGTTTTGTTTTGTTTTGTTTTACCCAAAAAATATGGAAGTCATAAGAGCTGGAGAGACTGGGGAAGTCTTTAAACAAATACTTGAATGATTTATTATAATTAAATGTAAAAAAAGAGGGCATTGAAAGGGAAACAAATGCCAACTGTTGAGTCAGTTGGACCCCTATCCTGAGTCCTTATACCATGCTTGGGAACACTGAGATAAATCTGTCCAGTGGGTTGAAATGAACAGGATGTGTTTGTGGGCAATAAATGGGAAGCCTGTGTGCAATAGTGGGAAATAAAGTCCAATAAGCAAAATGGGATACATTGTAAAGGACCCAGAAAACAAACAGAGGAGTTTAGACTTGAGATGGTTAATACCATGAGTCCTTTTAGGCTTTTGAGCTGGTAGGCAGGGAGTAGTAGGTGGGAAAGATTTGAGAGAAGGAAGACTGGTATCACACAGACTAACAAAAGGCTGTGTGTGAGTCTAATTTTTGTGATAACGGTCTCTAGGGTATGGCAGAAGGAATAGAAAGAAAGGAGTAGGGGATATTTTAAAGAAAGAATGGACAGGGTTTGTGGACAAAGAGAATGTTTACCTTTAGGATATCAGTGTTTACCTTAGAAATGCTGTTAGAGTTTATGAAACCTAAAAGAACTGGGGTTGGGAATGGTGGCTATAGAGAGGGAGGTAAATGAAATAAAGACTGCGGACTGAGAATAAGTCTATAACTGCTGTGATCTGCAGCTTGTAAATAGTCCAGGCCTTAGGAGTCTTTCTGTGAGGGCCTGTGAAGTACCTTTTAAAAAACTGGTAAGGGCTCTGAGAATCACTGTTTAAAGGGTCGTATATATCAGATTGAGCAACTCTGAAACTAGAGACAGAGCAGGGAGCATTTTAGAATGTTTAGCATGAAGAGAAACTTGTAAAAAACATGCTTTAAGGACCTAGATCCTGAGATCCAGACCTGTAGATCTAAAGTGGGGCCCAGGAATTCTTAACAAGCTCTTAAGGTGATACTAATGCAAAAGATGCTCAGGAGAAACTTGTGAGAAACATTTAGGGAAAGATAAGCTGCCTCCTCAGGAGGATTGGGCTGGTGTTTGCTTGTATGCCTTCTCAAGATCCATGTGACTTCACCACATCCAGCTTCAGGACTGCAAGACTGTTCTTTCTAATCAAGGCTATTCTGTTCCACAAGCCATGAAGTAGAAGGTGGTACTCATGTTCCAGAAGACTGGCTTAGGCAGGCCTATTGAGTGGCTCTAAAGGCGTCTATAAGACGTCAAAAGGGTTTTTAAGAATGATCATCACAACATAACAATGAATCAGAAACATGTGTACGTTTTCTTCAATGACCCTGTAGAGACTGGAGTAAAAAAGGAAGAGGCTTTCCAGACTTAGGGATCTAGTAGAATGGACTTGCTTGGGAAAATCAAGCAAGACAACTGAAGAGGACTCCTGGGATTGTCCCACTAGGACTTCTGAGATGACTGTAATGAAATTATATAAAAGGGTGGAAGAGTATTCTCTGTGGCTCCCACACTGGCCTAATCCCAGTTGAAATTGCACAACAAGACGGGCTGACAATCTTTGAAACACAGTTTCCTCAAATGAACCTCAGAGGAAATTTTAAAAATAAAAATTTCTTGGGATTTAGGTGAAGATTGTGTTAAATTTGTATATTAATCTGGGGGCAATTTTTTTACCATAATAATTCTTACTATCAAGGAAAATACCTTGTCTTCCCACTTATTCAAGTTTTTTCTGTGTCTCTCAGTAGACATTATAGCTTTTTTCATATACATCCTTGTAATTGCTTAAATGTATTCCTATTTTATTTTTGCAATTCTTTCTGCTGTGAATGAGATACCTTTGTTTTGCTATTATCATTTTTAATTAATTGTTGGCATATACAAACACCATTGATTTTTTAATATTTTGTAACTACAACAGTAGATCTACAACCATTTTAGAACTTGTGTCTCATATATCAACTGACCATATTAGCAAAAACACTCTACCTGTGTATTATGTACATAATTTATATTAATTAGCCATTGCATTTTCTTGACCACTGTGAAAATAAATTGGTTTCATCAAGAAACACTTTTTAAAAACATCATCATAAATTATCTGCAAGACAGTTCCATCCAAGAAAGCCACAAAATTTTAGACAAGTGACAGCTTTGCAATAAAGGAACAATGTCCTCACTAGGCCTATAGTTTATCAAATTTGAATACCTATGCAGAAACTGATGGTACTAGTAAGACAAGCGCCTTTGATAATAATGGTTACTGTTTATTGAGATTTTACTATGTATCAGACATTAGGAGAGAGAGAGAGAGCATGAGAGTAAGCAGGGGAGGGGCAGAGAGAGAGAGAGAGAGAGCCTCAAGCAGGCACCACACTGTCAGCATGGAGTTTGATGTGGGGCTCAAACCCACAAATCGTGAGATCATGACCTGAACCAAAATTAAGAATCAGATGCATAACCAACTGAGCTACCCAGGCGCCCCTATGTTAGTTATTTCAGTTAATGCTCACAACAACTCTAATAAATAGGTATTATTATTATTCTCATTTTACAAATGAGAAAACTGAAGCTCAAGGAGACTGTCCATGGTTGTATAGCTAGCTAGTGATAAAAACAGAATTTAAACCCAGATTGTCTAACTTCAAAGTCATGCTTTTGACACTAGATTATTTCCCCCTCTTTTGCTAGTAGACAATAGTCAGTAGTGCCACTTCCATTTCCACCCCCTTGATTCTTGGACCTGTGAATCCTGGCTATCAGAGAAACATATATTCAGAACATACACAACTTTCTGGAGAACCTTGCCCCAGCCCTGCAAGATATTGCCACTTAGCTGGCATTGTCACTGAATCATTCCACCATTCTAGCAATCCTACTACTTCAGGATGGTAAGAAACATGATACTTAAGACCAATGAATTCCATGAGCATGGGCCCACTGCTACACTTCTTTTGCTGTGAAATGAGTTAATTGGTCAAAAATAGTGGAATACTATTGACAGTGGATAAGGCATTCTATAAGTCAATGGATGGTAGTTTTGGGAGAAACACTGTGTGCAGGGAAGGCAAATCCATATTGAGAGTAAGTATCTATTCCAGTAAGAATAAAATGCTGTCCCTTCCATGATGGAGTTGATTTAATGTAATCAACCTGCCATCAACTAGCTGGTTGATCATCTCAGGGAATGGTGCCATATTTAAGATTGACTGTTAGTCTCTGCAGCTGGTGGATTGGAGGCTTAATGGTGGCCATAGCCAGGTTGGTCTTGGTGAGTGGAAGTTCATATTGCTGAGCCCATACATAACCTGAAATGCTCTCATAGTCACATACCCAGAAATAATGGTTAGTCAAATATCTGGGCACCCTGTGGTCTAGTCAAGTTGACACATAAATTAACAATTACAGTATTGGCCTAAGGATAGACATATAGATTAATGGGATAGAATTAAGTGGTTAGAAATAAATCAATTCATCTTTGGTCAATTGATTTTTGACAGACATGTCAACACCATTCAGTGGGGTAAAGGACAGTCTTCAACAAATTGTTCTGGGACAACTGGATAGCCACAGGCAAAATGTTGAAGTCAGACCCCTACCTTACACTACATGCAAAAGTTAACTCACAATAAACGTAACGAAAGAGCTAAAATTATTTTTTAACTAAGTCTTTATTTTATTTATTCGTTTTAATGTTTATTTATTTTTGAGAGCATGAGCAGGGGAGGGGTGGAGACAGAAGGGGACAGATGATCTGAAGCAGGCTCCATGCTGACAGCAGAAATCCCAATGCGGAGCTCTAACTCACAAACCATGAGATCATGACCTGAGCTGAAGTTGGACGCTTAACTGACTGAGCCACCCAAGTGCCCAGAGCTAAAATTATTAAATTCTTAAAAGAAAACATATAAATAATAGGAAACCATAGGAATCTTCATCATATTAGGTTAGGCAATGGTTTCTTAGATATGACACCAAAAGTACAAATGAAAAGAAAACAGATGAATTGGGTTTCAATAAAATTTAAAAATCTTGTGCTTCAAAAGACACCATCAAGAAAGTGAAAAGATAACCCACAGAATGGGAGAAAATATTTGCAAATCATTTATCTGATAAGCATTTTTTAATTCAGAATATATACAGAACTCTTAAAATTCAACAATGAAAATACAAATAACCCTATTGTAAAATGAACAAATGGGGGCACCTGGGTGGCTCAGTCAGTTAAGCATCAGACTCTTGATTTTGGCTCATGTCATGATCTTGCAGTTCATGGGATCAAGCCCCACATCAGGCTCCAGGCTAACAGCGTGGAGCCTGCTTGGTTTCTTCTGTCTCCCTCTCTCTCTGCCCCTCCCTTGCTCATGCTCTCTCTCTCTCCCTCCCAAAATAAATAGATAAACTTAAAAAATAAAATACGGGCACCTGGGTGGGTCAGTCAGTTAAGCATCTAACTTTGGCTCAGATCATGATCTCGCAGATCGTGGGTTTGAGCCCCACATTAGGCTCTATACTGACAGCTCAGAGCCTGGAGCCTGCTTCAGATTCTGTGTCTCCCTCTCTCTCTTCCCCTTCCCCACTCACACTCTGTCTCTCTCTCTCTCTCAAAAATAAATAAACATTAAAAAATGTTTAATAAATAAAACAAATAAGCAAAGGATTTGAATAGACATTTCTCCAAAGAAGATATACTAATGGACAAGAAGCACATGAAAAGATGATCAACATAATTTGTCATGAGAATGCAAATCAAAACCACAATGAGGTAGAATTTCACACCCATTAGGATGGCTATAATCAAAAAGATGGTAGCAAGTATTGGCAAGATTAAGAAAATAGAATCCTTATGTAAGTTGACAGGACTGTAAAATGGTGCATTACACTCAGGAAAAGTTTGACAGTTCCTCAAAATGTTAAACCCCACAATTCCATTCCTAGGTATATGCCAAAAAAGAAATGAATATACATCCACACAAAATCATGTACTCAAATGTTCATAGCAGCATTATTCATACCAGCCATAAAGTGAAAACAACCTAGATGCCTCTCAACAGGTGAATGCATAAATGAAATGTAATATCTCCATAAAATAGAATATTATTTAGCCATGAAAAATAATGAAGTACTGATACATGCTATAACATGGTTGGAGTTTGAAAATATGCTAAGTACAAGAAACCAGTCACAAAAGACTACATATTGCCTGACAGTTGCACAACTCTGAATATGCTAAAAACACTGTATTGTACATTTCAAAAGGGTGAATTTTGTGTTATGTGAATTATATCTCAATAAAGTTGTTATTTTTATTATTTTTATTTTTTAAAGATTAAAAAAAATTTTTTAACGTTTATTTATTTTTGAGAGAGGGACAGAGCATGAGCAGGGGAGGGGCAGAAAGAGAGGGAGAATCCAAAGCAGGCTACAGGCTCTGACCTGTCAGCACAGAGCCCGATGGGGGAGTCAAACCTACAAATCGCCAAGATCATGACCTGAGCCAAAGTCAGATGCCCAGCCGACTGAGCTCCAAGATTTATTTTTAAGTAATCTCTACACCCATCATGGGGCTCAAACATACAACCCTGAGATCAAGAGTTGCATGTTCCACCAATTGAGCAACCCAGGTGCTCCTAAATTTGTTATTTTTATTTTTTTAAGTTTATTTATTATTTATTTTGAGAAAGACAGAGACAGCACAAGTTGGGGAGAGGCAGAGAGAGAGAGGGAAACAGAAAATCCCAAGCAGGCTCTGTACTGTCAGCACGGAGCCCAGTGTGGGGCTTGAACCCACAAAACCGCAAGATCATGACCTGGGCTGAAACCAACAGTCTAATGTTTAACCGACTGAGCCACCCAGGTGCCCCTGAAGATATTTTTAGTCAGTTAAGCATCTGGCTTGGGCTCAGGTCATAATCTCTCAGTTTGTGAGTTCAAACCCAATGTCTGGCTCTCTGCTGTCAGCACAGATCCCACTTTGCATCCTCTGTCTCTCTCCTTTCTCCGCTCATGTTCCCTCTCTCAAAAATAAATAAATATACATGTGTGTGTGTGTGTGTGTGTGTGTGTGTGTACATAAAAGCAAAGGTTAGGGAGACACAGTGGAGAATTACAAACTTCTAATCATGGCTAGGTCTTTCTGGTGGCAAACCCCAATCCAGAAGCCCACCCAGAGTCACCTCATTAGAAGAAAAGATGGTGGGGCACCTGGGTGGCTCAGTTGGTTAAGCGTCCGACTTAGGCTTAGGTCTTGATCTCACGGTTTGTGGGTTCGATCCCCTCATTAGGCTCTGTGCTGACAGCTCAGAGCCTGGAGCTTGCTTTGGATTCTGTGTCTCCCTCTCTCTCCGCCCCTCCTCCACTCACGCTCTGCCTCCTTCTGTCTCAAAAGTAAATAAACATTAAAAAAAAATTTTTTTTAAAGAAGAAAAGATGGTGTTAGTGCTCTTATCACTTAGGAATTTATAATTGTTTTGGGAGCTGTGAATCAGGGATGGAGGTCAAAGACCATATATTACAACAAGAGATGCTCCTAGCGTTCTTATCACTTAGGAGATTATAAGGGTTTTTAGGAACTCTGTGCTGGGGAGGAGTGGGTGGACAGAGACCAGTATATTTTCTATTATCATATACAATTTAATAAGCTGGCTTGAACAGACCCAAAACCAGCAAAGAAATTGAATCAGTTATCAAAAATCTCCCAACAAATACGAGTCCAGGACCAGATGGCTTCCCAGGGGAGTTCTACCAGACGTCTAAAGCAGAGATAATACCTATCCTTCTCAAGCTATTCCAAGAAATAGAAAGGGAAGGAAAACTTCCAGACTCATTCTATGAAGCCAGTATTACTTTGATTCCTAAACCAGACAGAGACCCAGTAAAAAAAGAGAACTACAGGCCAATATCCCTGATGAATATGGATGCAAAAATTCTCAATAAGATACTAGCAAATCAAATTCAACAGCATATAAAAAGAAATATTCACCATTATCAAGTGGGATTCATTCCTGGGATGCAGGGCTGGTTCAACATTCGCAAATCAATCAACGTGATACATCACATTAACAAAAGAAAAGATAAGAACCATATGATCCTGTCAATCGATGCAGAAAAAGCATTTGACAAAATTCAGCAAACTTTCTTAATAAAAACCCTCGAGAAAGTCGGGATAGAAGGAACATACTTAAAGATCATAGAAGCCATTTATGAAAAGCCCACAGCTAACATCATCCTCAATGGGGAAAAACTGAGAGCTTTTTCCCTGAGATCAGGAACACGACAGGGATGTCCACTCTCACCATTGTTGTTTAACATAGTGTTGGAAGTTCTGGCATCAGCAATCAGACAACAAAAGGAAATCAAATGCATCAAAATTGGCAAAGATGAAGTTAAACTTTCACTTTTTGCAGATGACATGATATTATACATGGAAAATCTGATAGACTCCACCAAAAGTCTGCTAGAACTGATACATGAATTCAGCAAAGTTGCAGGATACAAAATCAATGTACAGAAATCAGTTGCATTCTTTTATTTTTATTTTTTTTAACGTTTATTTATTTTTGAGACAGAGACAGACAGAGTATGAATGGGGGAGGGTCAGAGAGAGAGGGAGACACAGAATCTGAAACAGGCTCCAGGCTCTGAGCAGTCAGCACAGAGCCCGACGCAGGGCTCGAACTCACGGACTGTGAGATCATGACCTGAGCCGAAGTCGGACGCTCAACTGACTGAGGCACCCAGGCGCCCCCAAAAATTTGATGTTTATATATGCTCATTTTTAAAAATCAGATAATACATAAGAATCTAGGATATAAATCCAGTACCCATAATTAGCTGTATAATTATTTGAATGTATTTCCTTCCAGCTCTTTAACCTGCATATATATCACACACCCTTAAAAAAATGTGGGAGGGGGGAATCATAGTATAGGTAGAGGAAATAGTGTAATATAGTGAAAGGTTCAGAAATTAGGCTCTGGAATGAGTAATATTCAGTTACAATCTCCATTGATGAGCTTGAAATCTTGAACCAGGTTTCTGTGCCTCAGATTCCTCATCTGTTGAATGCAGCAAATAGTAGCACATACTTCACAGGGTAGTTACGGGCATAAATAAAAATGCATGTTAAGTTCTTAGTCCTCTGGCTAGAACAGAGTTAATGGTCAGTAGATGGTAGTTATAATGACAACATGCAAGGTGTGTAGTCTGCTTTTTCACTTAACATGTTGTGGACATCTTTTCACATCAGGAAATGTAGATATACAACCAAAATTTCAATCACTGTGTAACATTCCCTATTAATAAAAATTATGTATCTAGTTGTTAAAAAAATTTTTGTTTAATGTTTATTTATTTTTGAGAGAGACACAGATGTGAGTGGGGGAGGGGCAGAGAGAGAGGGAGACACAGAATCTGAAGCAGGCTCCAGGCTCCAAGCTGTCAGCACAGAGCTCAATGTGGGGCTCAAACCCACAAACCTCAAGATCATGACCTGAGCCGAAGTTGGGTGCTTAACTGACTGAGCCACCCAGGCGCCCCTCTAGTTTTTTATATTACAAAAATACTGTGATGAACAGCATTGTTTATTCTATTTTTAACAACTCATTAAAGTATAATTCATGTCCAATAAGCTGCATATATTTAAAGTTTATAATTTAATACACATCTTGAGGTACATTTTGATATCTGTAAATACTGGTAGAATTACAACTACAATCAAGATAATGAACAGATCCACCACTATGAAAAGTTTCCTTCTGCTTCTTTTAATGCCTCTCTCTGCCCCTCTCCTACTGAGCCAAACTGTCAAGTAACAACAGATATGATTACTGTCACTATAGTTTTCACTTTCTATAATTCTATATAAATGGAACCATATAGTATGCACTCTTGTGTTCTGTCCTTTTCACAAAGCAAAATTTTTTTGAGCTATATCCATGTGGTTGCATGTGTTTATAGTTAATTTGTTTTTTTATTGCTGAGTAGTAATCCCTTGTATAAAAATACCACAAGTTGTTCATTCACTTGTTGATGGACATTTGGGTTATTTTCAGATTTTGGCTACTACAAATTAAGCTGCTGTGAGCATTCATGTACAAGTCTTTGTACATGGATAAATACATAGAAGTAGAATGTCTATGCTACGTATATGTTTATCTTTTTCGACAACCGCTAAACTGTTTCTCGAGAACTGGCAAAGTGGTTACATCATTTTACATTCCCTCTAGCAGTGCATCAGTTGAGAAACACTCCTCCACAGGTCTCTGACATTCCAGTATATCTTGCTGGGTATGCCAAGAGTGCAAGGCCAGTGCTCGGGTGGCGCAGTCAGTTAAGCAGCCAACTCTTGTTTTGGGTTCAGGTCATGACCTCACAGTTCGAGCCCTGCATCAGGCTCTGCAGTGCACAGCCTGCTTGGGATACTCTCCCTACTCTCTCTCTTCCCCTCCTCCCGCTTGAGCGCTCTCTCTCAAAATAAATAAATAAACTTAAAAAAAAAATTAATTTTAAAAAAAGAGTGCAAGGCCCTGACAGTCCTTTATCCAGGCTGTTTCTCAGGATTGTATTTGTGGTGAGCAATCTTTTTTTTTTTTATTTTAAGCTTATTTATTTATTTTGAGAGAGAGAACGAGTGGGCAAGGGTCAGAGAGAAAGGGAGAGAGAATCCCAAGCAGGCTCCATGCTGTCAGCGCAGAGCCTGACACAGGGCTCGAACCCACATCCATGAGATCATGACCTGGGCCAAGATCAAGAGTCTGACACTTAACTGACTCAGCCACCCACATGCCCCTGCAGTGAGCAATCTTGAGGGATGACTTAAAGTCACCCTCTGGGGCAAAGCAGAGACTTGCTTATTCCTTGCTATAAAATGGCAGGTTCCTCAAGCTCAGGATTCCTCTGCTGTAATGCAACCCACCACTTGCATAAGCAACCATCTGGGCCTTCCAAGTGACCCCCGTGGTACTTGTGGGGCAAGGGCAACCAATGTAAACATGCTTCATGTTGCTTGCTGTGCAGTGGGCAATAAAGTACTTTGTTTTTGACCTAGGAGTCTGTGTCTTCTTCTTCTTCTTTTCTTTATATTTCTTTATTTACTTTCTTAATCCCAATATAGTTAACATACAGGGTTATATTAGTTTCAAGTGTATGACATAGTGATACAACAATTCTATACATTCCTCAGTGCTCATCAAAATAAGCGTACTTAATTTCCTAAATCTATTTCACCCATCCCCCCACCCACCTCCCCTCTGGTAATGATCAGTTTTTTCTCTATAGTCGGAGGCTGTTTTTTGGCTTGTCTCTTTTTTTATTGTTTGTTTGTTTTGTTTCTTAAATTTCACATATGAGTGAAATCATATGGTATTTTTCTTTCTCCGACTGACTTATTTCACTTAGCATTATGCTCTCTAGATCTTTCTAGAGCCATCCATGTTGTTGTAAATGGCAAGATTTCATTCTTTTTTATGGCTGAGTAGTATTCTGTTATATATCTGATATAACATATCTATCTACCTATCTACGTATATCACGAGTAGGGGGAGGGGCAGAGGGAGACAGAGGATCTGAAGCAGGCTCCATTCGGACAGCAGAGAGCCCGATGTGGGGCTCAGATTCATGAAATGTGAGATCATGAACTGAGCCACCCAGGCGCACCCCGCCCCCCACATCTTTATCCATTCATCTACAATGGACACTTGGACTGCTTCCATAATTTGGCTATTGTAAATAATGCTTCAGTAAACACAGGGGTACAATATCCTTTCAAATTAGTGCTTTCATATTGTTTGGGCAAATGCTCAGTAGGGGAATTACTGGATCATATGGTAATTCTATTTTGAACTTTTTGAGCAATCTCCATACTGCTTTCCACAGTGTTTGCACCAGTTTACATTCCCACCAACAGTGCACTTTTTCTCAACATCCTTGCCAACCATTGTTGTTGCTTGTGTTTTTGCAAAGGATTTTTAAAAATTTTTTTAAATTTATTTTTGAGAGAGAAACAGAGTACAAGCAGGGGAGGGGCAGAGAGAGAGGGAGACACAGAATCCGAAGCAGGCTCCAGGCTTTGAGCTGTCAGCACAGAGCCTGGCATGGGGCTCAAACTCGTGACTCCTGAGATCATGACCTGAGCCAAAGTCAGACGCTTGACTGACTGAGCCACCCAGCTGGCCCTCTTGTGTTTTTGATTTGAGCCATTCTGACAGGTGTGAGGTGATAGCTCATTGTGATTTTGGTTTGCATTTCCCTGATGATGAATGATTTTGAGCATCTTTTCATGTGCTTGGTCATGTCTTCTGTCCATTTTTTAATTGTATTTTTTTGGAGGGGGTGTTGAGCTCTTTATATATTTTAGATACTAATCCTTCATCAAATATGTGCAAATATCTTCTCCCATTCAGTAGGTTGTCTTTTGGTTTTGTTGATTGTCTCCGTTGCTGTGCAGAAGTTTTATTTATTTATTATTTTTTCATTTATTTATTAATTTACATCCAAGTTAGTTAGCATATAGTGCAACAATGATTTCAGGAGTAGAGTCCTTAATGCCCCTTACCCATTTAGCCCATCCTCCCTCCCACAACCCCTCCAGCAGCCCTCAGTTTGTTCTCCATATTTAAGAATCTCTTATGTTTTGTCCCCCTCCCTGTTTTTATATTATTTTTGCTTCCCTTCCCTTATGTTCATCTGTATTGTACCTTAAATTTCTCATATGAGTGAAGTCATATGGTATTTGTCTTTCTCTGACTGACTAATTTCGCTTAGCATAATACTCTCCAGTTCCATCCACGTAGTTGTGAATGGCAAGATTTCATTATTTTTGATTGCCGAGTAATACTCCATTGTGTATGTTTATACCACATCTTCTTTTTTTTTTTTTTTTTTGTTTTTGTTTTTGGAACGGATTGTATTTGAGGCTCTAATAAAATACATTATGTTAGAAATTTTAATGAACAACGTTAGAAATGCACACTCTTCAGTTTCTCTTTTATTTTTTTTTCTCTTTTTTTTATTTTTTTTTATTTTTTATTTTTTAATATATGAAATTTACTGTCAAATTGGTTTCCATACAACACCCAGTGCTCATCCCAAAAGGTGCCCTCCTCAATACCCATCACCCACCCTGCCCTCCCTCCCACCCTGCCCTCCCTCCCACCCCCCATCAACCCTCAGTTTGTTCTCAGTTTTTAACAGTCTCTTATGCTTTGGCTCTCTCCCACTCTAACCTCTTTTTTTTTTTTTTTCCTTCCCCTCCCCCATGGGTTTCTGTTATGTTTCTCAGGATCCACATAAGAGTGAAACCATATGGTATCTGTCTTTCTCTGTATGGCTTATTTCACTTAGCATCACACTCTCCAGTTCCATCCATGTTGCTACAAAAGGCCATATTTCATTTTTTCTCATTGCCACGTAGTATTCCATTGTGTATATAAACCACAATTTCTTTATCCATTCATCAGTTGATGGACATTTAGGCTCTTTCCATAATTTGGCTATTGTTGAGAGTGCCGCTATAAACATTGGGGTACAGGTGCCCCTATGCATCAGTACTCCTGTATCCCTTGGATAAATTCCTAGCAGTATACCACATCTTCTTTATCCACTCATCCATTGATGGACATTTGGGCTCTTTCCATACTTTGGCTACTGTCGATAGAGCTGCTATAAACATGGGGGTGCGTGTGCCCCTTCGAAACAGCACACCTGTATCTCGGGTAAATACCTCGAGGTGCAATGCTGTGTCATAGGGTAGTTCTATTTTTAATTTTTCGAGGAACCTCCGTACCATTTTCCAGAGTAGCTGCACCAGTTTGCATTCCCACCAGCAGTGCAAAAGAGATCCTCTTTCTCCACATCCTCGCCAACATCTGTTGTTGTGTGGATTGTTAATGTTAGCCATTCTGACAAGTGTGGGGTGGTATCTCATTGTGGTTTTGATTTGTATTTCCCTGATGATGAGTGATGTTGAGCATTTGTTCATGTGTCAGTTGGCTATCTGGATGTCTTCTTTGGAGAAGTGTCTATTCATGTCTTTTGACCATTTCTTCACTGGATTATTTGTTTTTTGGGTGTTGAGTTTGGTAAGTTCTTCATAGATTTTGGATACTAACCCTTTATCTGATATGTCGTTTGCAAATATCTTCTCCCATTCCATCGGTTGCCTTTTAGTTTTGCTGACTGTTTCCTTCGCTGTGCAGAAGCTTTTTATTTTGATGAGATCCCAATAGTTCATTTTTGCTTTTGTTTCCCTTGATTCCAGAGACGTGTTGAGTAAGAAGTTGCTGCGGCTAAGGTCAAAGAGGTTTTTGCCTGCTTTCTCCTTGAGGATTTTCATGGCTTCCTGTCTTACATTTAGGTCTTTCATCCATTTTGAGTTTATTTTTGTGTATGGTGAAGAAAGTGGTCCAGGTTCACTTTTCTGCATGTTGCTGTCCAGTTTTCCCAGCACCACTTGCTGAAGAGACTGTCTCTATTCCATTGAATATTCTTTCCTGCTTTGTCAAAGATTAGTTAGCCATACGTTTGTGGGTCCGTTTCTGGGTTCTCTGTTCCGTTCCATTGATCTGAGTGTCTGTTCTTGTGCCAGTACCATACTCTCTTGATGATTACAGCTTTGTAATACAGCTTGAAGTCCAAGATTGTGGTGCCTCCTGCTTTGGTTTTCTTTTTCAAGATTGCTTTGGCTGTTTGGGGTCTTTTCTGGTTCCATACAAATTTTAGGATTGTTTGTTCTAGCTCTGTGAAGAGTGCTGGTGTTATTTTGATAGGGATTGCATTGAATGTAGATTGCTTCGGGTAGTATTAACATTTTAACAATATTTGTTCTTCCTATCGAGGAGTGTGGAATATTTTTCCACTTTTTTTGTACCTTCTTCAATTTCTTTCATAAGTTTTCTATAGTTTTCAGTGTATAAATGTTTCACCTCTTTGGTTAGATTTATTCCTAGGTATTTTACAGTTTTGGTGCAATTGTAAATGGGATCGATTCCTTGATTTCTCTTTCTGTTGCTTCATTGTTGGTGTATAGGAATGCAACTGATTTCTGTGCATTGATTTTATATCCTGCCACTTTGCTGAATTCATGGATCGATTCTAGTGGTTTTTTTTCAATATATGAAATTTATTGTCAAATTGGTTTCCATACAACACCCAGTGCTCATCCCAAAAGGCGCCCTCCTCACTACCCATCACCCACCCTCCCCTCCCTCCCACCCCCCATCAACCCTCAGTTTATTCTCAGTTTTTAAGAGTCTCTTATGCTTTGGCTCTCTCCCACTCTAACCTCTTTTTTTTTTTCCTTCCCCTCCCCCATGGGATTCTGTCAAGTTTCTCAGGATCCACATAAGAGTGAAAACATATGGTATCTGTCTTTCTCTGTATGGCTTATTGGCTTATTTCACTTAGCATAACACTCTCCAGTTCCATCCACTTGTAGCCCTTGCTACAAAGGGCCATATTTCATTCTTTCTCATTGCCACGTAGAATTCTAGCAGTTTTTTGATGGACTCTTCTGGGTTTTCCATATAGAGTATCATGTCATCTGCAAAAAGTGAAAGTTTGACTTCCTGTTGGCTGATTTGGATGCCTTTTATTTCTTTGTGTTTTCTGATTGCTGAGGCTAAGACTTCCAGTACTATGTTGAATAACAGTGGCGAGAGTGGACATTCCTGTCTTGTTCCTGACCTTAGGGGGAAAGCTCTCAGTTTTTCCCCATTGAGGATGATATTAACATTGGGTCTTTCATACATGGCTTTTATGATCTGTTTTAGCACTGGAAGAAAAAAATGGCTGTGTGAAATATATTAAGACACCATAGCATTTTCCTAAGGGATTTCAAGAGTAATTTTGACTATATGCAATCTTCATGACATATTAAATTTAGAATCTAACCCTAGGTTATGATATGTCTTCACTATATTTAATCTGCTGTCACCCTTTGGTCCTGTATATGTGTGTGTGTGTGTGTGTGTTGTGTGTGTGTGTTTCTGTCACACGTGTGCATTCTATAACTAAAAATGGAATGATAGCCAGTTTATATCCTCAGTGAAAAATGAACAATTTGTGGGGGCATTTGGGTGGCTCAGTTGGTTAAGCATCTGACTTTGGCTCAGGTCATGATCTCACAACTCTGTGAGTTCGAGTCCCATGTCAGGCTCTGTGCTGACAGCTCAGAGCCTGGAACCTGCTTCAGATTCTGTGTCTCCCTCTCTCTCTGTTCCTCCCCCACTCACACTCTGTATCTCTCTCAAAAATAAATGAACACATTAAAAATTTTTTAAAAAAGAACAATTTGTGAATTATGTTTATGTCTAAGTCTATATTCTCATTATTAATTGTTTAAATGATACCTTTAGTCTTGATTATAATTTTTGGTAAATGAACTTCAGTTTTGACATTGTATTTTAATTTAGCTTTTCCATTCAACAAATATTTATTGAGCACGTACTAATATTAAGCATAGTGCTAGTTGTCCCCACTACGTTAATTCCTCAATAGCCACAGAAATTTTTGTGAAAATCTGCTTCCTCCAAAGTCATTTAGAAGTGATGAAAGAACCAGACCATGGGTGGGACAAGGTAGAGTCTGAAATCCGCAAACATTGAAAGGGAAACAGTGCAAATATGTCCTAAAGCAGAAAATGTGAAGTCTGAATGAGATTTTATTGACTCTGTAACATGTCTGGCAAAAGGGTACTTGGTGCTTCTAGGAAAATTTGGCCATCCTTAGGAGATGTTCCCTTTTTTTTTTTTAAGTTTATTTATTTATTTTGAGAGAGAGAGAGAGAGAAAGCAAGCAGGGGAGGAGAAGAGAGAGAAGGAGAGAGAGGATCCCAAAAAGGCTCTGTGCAGCATGGAGCCCATTGCAGGGCTTGAACCCACCCGTGAACTGCAAGATCATGAGCCAAAACCAAGTCAGACATTTAACTGACCAAGCCACATAGGCGCCCCATTTGGGAGATATTCTTGTTAAAGTTAAGTGCTGAAGAATCACTGGCATCAGAGGAAAACACCTCTTCTACTGCTATAACTTTAACGTCGTCTCTCAGGTACTGGGGACACTCACTGGGACTGAAGTAAAAAAAGAGCACTGCACTAATGACTGGAAAGAACACATTTTTTTAAAGTATCCTTAGGGGGGCGCCTGGGTGGCTCAGTCCGTTGAGCCTCTGATTCTTGATTTTGGCTCAGGTTATGATCCCAGGGTTGTGGGATCAAGCCCCATGTCAGCTCTGTGCTGAGCATGGAGCCTGCTTAAAATTCTCCCTCTTGCTCTCTAGCTCTCTTCCTCTCACTCTCCTCCCTCTGCCCCGCTCCCCTCCTTGAGCTCTCTGTCTCAAATTAATTAATTAATTAATTAAAATAAATAAATAAATAAATAAATAAAGTACCCTTGGAACATTTCTGAGAACTGAGCAAAAAATAGTCTATAAATTTTTAAATGATTAGTATCCCACAGATCATATTCTGGGGCCGCAATGCAATTAAGTTAGAAACAAATAATTGATGGAAAATTTGGAAAACCTCCCATATTGGGAAATTTAAAAACATAATTCTTAACTTTCATAGGCTAAAAATGAAATTATAATAGAAACTAGTAAATACTTACAACTAAACAGTAAAAAATCTACTCTGTATCCAAACTTGTGGTATACAACCAAGCACTGTTTAGAAGGAAACTCATAGCCTTAAAGGAAAAAAGGAAGAAAGTCTTAAAATTTAAGAATGAAGCATCCAGCATACGAAATTAAGGAACAAATAGTAGGATAAACACAAAGCAAAAGAATAAGTAATAATAAAAATGAAGCAGAAATTAATGACTAAGAAAGCAAACATACAATAGAGAAGGTCAACAAAGCCAAAATTTGGTGTTTTGAAAATATCTCTAGTAAAATTAATTAAGTAAACAAGAGAAAAGGTGAAAATCAACAATATTATAAATGATATAAGGTGATATGATAGGCAGTAAAGAGATTAAATAGGTGCAAAGAATAGTATAAACAATTTCAGGCCAACAAATTTTGAAAACATGAAATAGATAAATTCCAACTGATTGATGTAGAAATAGAAAACCTGAACTGTCCTATGACCATTAAAGAAATTGGATCACAGTTTAAAAGTCTTACCACACTCTATGATGTACTTTCACGGGCCTAGATGGTAAATTCTATCAAGCTTTCAAAAAATAGACAATCTTACATAAAGCTTCCAAAGAATTTTTTTAACACATTTTTTTTAAAGGAGGGACACTTCCCAGTTCTTCTTGTGAGCTTGTGAGGGTAGAATAACTGATACCAAAACCAAGCAAAGATAGTGATGGAAAACTATCCACCACTATCAGGAAGAAAACCCTGTATTATGTCACCAAATTGGGTTTATACTAGGAATTCAAAGTTGGTTTAATAGTGGAAAATAAGTTAATCTAATTCACCACATTAACAGATTAAAGGGGAGAAACCATTTGATTGTACCAATTAATGAAGAAAAATCCAAGATCAGTTCATGTTTAAAAAAAAAAAAAGGTGGAGAGCCTGGGTGGCTCAGTTGGTTAGGCGTCTGACTCCTGATTTCAGCTCAGGTCATGATCTCACGGTTTGTGAGTTCAAGCCCACATCAGGCTCTACACTGACAGTGTGGAGCCTGCTTGGGATTCATTCTCTCTCTCTCTCTCTCTCTCTCTCTCTCTCTCTCTCTCTCCCCCTTCTCTCTCCATCTCTCTCTCCCTTTCCCTCTCTCTCCCTCCCTCTCTCTGCCCTTCCCCTGATTATGCTCTCCCAAAAATAAATAAACAAATAAAACTTAAAAAAGAAAAGTAAAGAAAAAAGAAAAATTTTTTTAAAAGAGAAAAAAAGGCAACAGAAAGGAACCTCCTGAATCTAATGAAAAGCATCTATAATACCACATATAATTGTGAAATGTTGAAAGTATATTCTTTGTTGAAAGATTAGCAAAAATTCATCTTATTCAACATTATGCTGAAGACCATCACCAATACAATAAGAATAAAAAATAGGGGTGCCTGAGTGGCTCAATTGCTTGGGTATCTGACTCTTGATTTTGGTTCAGGTCATGATCTCATTGTGAAATCTAGCCCCACATTGGGGCTCCCCTCTGGCAGCATGGAGACTGCTTAGGATTCTCTCTCTCTCTCTCTCTCTCTCTCTCTCTCTCTCTCTCTGCCCCTCCCCTGCTCATGCTATCTCTCTCTCAAAATAAAATAAACTTAAAAAAAAACATTTTTAAAAAATATTTTTAAATGTTTATTTTTGAGAGATACGGAGACAGTGTGAGTAGGGGAGAGGCAGAGAGAGAGGGAGACACAGAATCTGAAGCAGGCTCCAGGCTCTGAGCTGTCAGCACAGATCCTGATGCAGGGCTCAAACTCACAAGCTGTGAGATCATGACCTGCATTGAAGTTGTACACTTAACTGACTGAGCCACCCAGGCACCCCCCAAAAAAGGTTACTTTAAAAAAGAATAAAAAATAAAAGGGGTGCCTGGGTGGTTCAGTTGAGCATCTGACTCTGGCTCAGGTCATGATCTCATGGTCCATGAGTTCAAACCCCACGTTGGGCTCTGTGCTGACAGCTCAGAGCCTGGAACCTGCTTCGTATTCTGTGTCCCCCTCTCCTGCTCACACTCTGTCTCTCTCTCTCTCAAAAATAAATAAACATTAAAAAAAAAAGATATAAGGATTGGAGAGGAAGAGAAAGAATGGTGATTTTGGTGGATGTATGTCCATCTATGCAGAAAATCCAAGAGAATTTATAGGTGAATTATTAGAATTAAGAGAATTTATCAAGGTTGGTGAGTATAAATCAGTTTATAAAATGTATAGCTTTTCTATATGCAACAATAATTAGTAAATAGAGTTGAATAAGATAACATAACAGCAACAACAAAAAATAGGAATAAATCTAACAAAAGTTGTGCAAGTCCTATAAGAAAATTTTAAAACTATATTGAAAGACATTGAGGAATACCTAAATAAATGGAAAGATATGTTCACATAAAAATACATTGTAAAGATGATATTTCTCATCAGATTGATTTATAGATTTAATGCAATTTTGATAAAAATCCTAATAGTCTTTTTTTGTGTGTGGAATTTGACAAGCTGTTTTTATAATTTTTATATAGAAGAGCAAAGGACCAGGAATAGCCAAGACATTCCTGAAGAACAAAGTCAAAGGACTAGCCCTACCAGATATCAAGTTTTACAAAACTATAGTAATTATGACAGTATGTTTTTCTTTTTTTTTTAAGTTTATTTATTTTTAGTTGGCAGGTGGGGGGTGAGGTGTGGGCAGAGAGAGGAGAGAGAGAATCCCAAGCAGGCTCCACACTGTCAGCACTGAGCCCATGCAGAACTTGAACCCATGACCCATGAGATCATGACCGAGCTGAAATCAAGAGTTGGACACTTAACCGACTGAGCCACCCAGGCACCCCAATTATGATGGTATCTTAAGACAAAT
>NW_026057578.1:24230191-24270463 GCF_023721935.1 Panthera uncia | reverse complement strand
CAATGAAACAGAATAGAATTCCCAGAAACAAACCCATGCATATGTGAAAACTTGATTTATGACAGAGGTAGCATTGTAGAAAGGAAGGAAAAAGATGGATTGTTCAATAAAATGTGCTGGGGGACTATTAACAATAGCCAAACTATGGAGAGAGCCTGAATGTCCATTGACTGATGAAGGGATAAAGAAGAATGTGGTATATACATATATAATGGAATAATCAAAAGAATGAAATCTTGCCATTTGCAATGACATGGATGGAGCTAGAATATATTTTGCTAAGCAAAATAAATCAATCAGAGAAAGATGAATACCATATGATTTCACTCATATGTGGAATTTAAGAAACAAAACAGATGAACATGTGGGAGGAGAGAGAAGAGAGGGAAACAAACCACAAGAGACTCTTAATGATAGAGAACAAACTATGGGTTGAGAGGGAGGTGGGTGGGAGATGGGCTAGATGGGTGATGGGCATTAAGGAGAGCACTTGTGATGAGCACAGTGTGTTGTGTGTAAATGATGAATCACTGAATTCTACTCCTAAAACCAATATTGCACTGTATGTTAACTAAACTTTAAAAAAAAATTAAGGAGAAAAAAAAACCAAAGTTAATGATATTTGGAAATTTAACTTAGAATAAGGCCACAAAAAATGATCTATTTTAATATAAATACATGATTAAAATATATATTTTTAAAGTATAAAAATAAATAAATTGTGCTGGGACAATTGTTATGATATAGTTTATACTATATACAAACATTAATCCTAATTTGACTAAAGATTTAAATATGAAGAACTCTGAATAGATAATTGAAAATATTAAATTTTATTTTGTTTTATTTTTTAATTTTTTTAATGTTTATTTATTTTGAGGGGAGAGGGGCAGAGAGAAAGAGAGAGAGAGAATCCCAAGCAGGCTCCACACCTAGCACAAAACCCAATGCTGGGCTCTATCTCATGATCATGAGATCACAACTTGAGGCCAAAATCAAAAGTCAGACACTTAACTGACTGAGCCACCTAGGCACCCCAAGGAAGACATTTTTTGATAGCAGTGTTTGGAGCCTCTTAAAGAGCACCAAAGGGGATCTAGGCTCTTGTCTCTGTAAGGGAAGTTCAGGCCTCACCTCTCCAACTCAGGAGAGATGGGTATGGCTCTCAGAGGCAGTCTTGTCCCCAGAAAAACTATTCCAGGGGTGCCTGGGTGGCTCAGTCAGTTTAGCATTAGTCTCTTGATTTTGGCTCAGGTCATGATCTCACAGTTCATGGGATCGAGCCCCCCATTGGACTCTGTACTCATAGTAGGATTCTTGTTCTCCTTTTTCTCTGCCCTTCACCTGCTTGCACACACATATGCTCTCTCCCTCTCTCTCTCTCTCAAAATAAATAAACTTAAAAAAAACCTATTGCAGTCATTTCTAGTTATGGTGCAGAAACAGTGCCATCAACCGCCACAGGCAGACCACAGCCCCTACCTGGTTTACCCCACATAAGGAACTATATATATAATGAGGCAGCCCAATGGCTTGTTTAGAGTCTCTCCTGGAAAAAATGTGCAATAGGTCAGCATTTCATAGTTTTTATAAATAGTTCACAAGCATCCCCTCATCAGGCCTCCACAGCCCTGTGGCATGCCCCTAGATCTTGAACTTTCAAAGCCCACACTTGTTAGAAGTTATCCAGTCACCTATGCTATAACCCTTCTGTGAAAACTAGCCAATAGCCTCCTGAAAGATGAGTCACTCAATTCCACCCAATGTTGGAAAACTGTGAGTGTCCTCAAAACTAATTGAAATGTCAATATTCTTGGAAAGAGAGTTTATCTACACTTGAACAAAGAACAATTTTTTTAAAACCAAGGGCACCTGGATGGGTGTCAGTTGAGTGTCTGACTCTTGATTTCACCTCAGGTCATGATCCCAGTGTCATGAGATCTAGCCCTGCTTTGGACTCTGCACCCAGGATGGAGCCTGCTTAAGATTCTCTCTCTCTCTCCGTCTGCCTCTCTCTCTCTCTTTAAAATTTAAAAAAAAAAAATGCTTCTTGGCCTTTTGGCTAAGATCAAGTGTAAAATTTTTTAAAAATGTTTAATTAAAAAACTCATAATGCATCAGAAGATATCTGTAAGACCTCAACAAACTTTGAGAAAGAGAAGAAATTAATACTTATTAAGCAAATATTATGTGCCTGGCACTGTACATGGAACTGTTCATGGTGCTTAATAAGTACTTGTTAAATGAATGAATTTCTCACAATAATGTCATTTTCAGATGAGAGAGTCAGAGAGGTATATTAATTTGTCCAAAATTATACAACTAGCAGAGCTGAAGTTCAAGCTCAAGCTTTTCTGGCACTTGTTCATTCAACATACCTTCCTGCATTTGAAGAGTTGGAATGGTAGAAAAGGCAAATAGAATGTTTCCCCTTTTTTATTTTAAAGATTTTATTTTTAAGTAATCTCTACACCCAGAATGGGACTTGAACTCACAACCCCAAAATCAAGATTTCATGCTGTAGTGACTGAACCAGCCAGGCACCCCTAGAAAGTTTCCTCTTGAAAAGAATGTTTATAGCCTGAAGTCAGAATCAATAGTTGTAAATGCAGTATTTTCAAATTATCTTAAATATTTATTCATTTGATGGTGAAAAGCTTCTCAATATGCATATGGTAATATATATAACATAAGTATTAGTGTTCTTAAAATGAACGAATGACTAAAAAAATGTAAGATTCTATTTATTGTGTTCTCTTCATAGTTTACTGTGAGGAGTGATCATTATGTTTTGATTACAAATATTGATTTCATTGATTAATTCTAAATTTCTAATAAGCAAATCGAAAGCATTGTGGAAATATAAACAGACTTTTACTTATCTTTGAGCATTCACGAATTTTATGAAGACAGGATATCATAAAACAAGCAAACAACCCTAACAATGCAAATAAAAACAGAACAATAATAAGGGAATTTGCTGTTTATTCTTCCCATGGTTTTCAGCTAAACTAAATAGATGATAGACATCTAGTTGTTAAATCACCATATCTAGAAGGTCTACAAACGTGGGAATAAGTCTGAGTCCATTAGAGCATAACAGACTCTCATTTGTTCATAACATTTTAGAACTGGATCAGACCTGAAGGAGATCAGCTAAATTCCCTAGAGAAATTCTCACACCTATGCACCAAGAAATTATATTCAAGGGTGGCCACTGACCTAACTGCCCCTCTATAAAAACTATTATACTAAAGTTAAAATGAATGAACTAAATGTTTAAGTATCCACATAGGTAAATCTCAAGTGATAATAGCAAACACATAGTGTTTACTATATGCAGGCATTATTTTATGTTTTAACTTATTTAATTCTCACAGAAGCCCTATGATGTTATTATATTACTATCCCTATTCTATATAGGGGAAGACTGAGGCTCAAAGAGGTTAAGCAACTTAACCAAGATCATGCAAATAGGATATAAGCCCAGGCTGTCTGCCCTGGAAGCTTAGTGCTTGATCACCAGGCTATACTACTTCTCAATTGTATGATATTACTGAAAAATCAAGATGCAGAAGGATCCATACAGTATGAAACCATTTATATAAATATTTTGAATCCTGTGTTTTTACAAAATCATATATGTAGAAGTATAAAAATATTAATGGGAGTATTACTCACCAACTCAGGATAGTGGTTACCTGTGGGGGGAGGAGGAGAAATTAATGAGGAGCTATATTTATAACATTCTATTGCTTTGTTTAAAAACTGAAGCAGGGCACCTGGCTGGCTCAGTAGAGCATGCTATTCTTGAACTCAGGGTTGTGAACTTAAGCCCCACGTTGAGTGTGGAGCCTACTTAAAATGAACAAACAAACAAACCTGAAGCAAATATGGAGAAAATACTAACATCTATGGTGAGCACATGAGTGAATATAATACAGTTTATGTGACTTGTCCAAGGCCACATTACCGTAAGTCACAAAGATGATTTGTTTTTATTTTTTTTAATGTTTATTTTTGAGAGAGAGAGAGCATGAGCAGGGGAGGGGCAGAGAGAGAGGGAGACACAGAATCTGAAGCAGGCTCCAGGCTCTGAGCTGTCAGCACAGAGCCTGAAGCGGGGCTTGAATCCACAAACTGCAAGATCATGACCTGAGCCTAAGTCAGATGCTTAACCAACTGAGCCACCCAGGCGCCTCATGTTGTTGTTGTTGTTGTTGTTGTTGTTGTCGTTGTTGTTGTTGTTTAATGTTAATTTAGTTTTGAGAGAGAGAGAGAGAGAGACAGAGCATGAGCAGGGGAGTGGCAGAAAGACAGGGAGACACAGAATCCAAAGCAGGTTCCAGGCTCCAAGCTGTCAGCACAGAACCCAACACAGGGCTCGAACTCACAAACTGGGAGATCATGACTTGAGCCAAAGTTGGACACTTTAACTGACTGAGTCACCCACGTGCCCCAAAGATGATTTCTTTTTAAAGATCATCTAGTCTAATTCCCTCATTTAGGATTTGGGGTCAATCTGTTTTTTCAAGGGCCTACTGGGAGTTGGTGGCAGGAGCCAGGTCCCCAGTCTTGCAGGACACTTTTCACCCTCAACCCTACCCACATCCTTCCATTCTTATACAATCTGTTTTACCTCCTGAATTTTCCCTGAAGTTTCATGGTTTTTCCTGCCGGACAAGTTGTGTTTTTCCTATTGGCAATTACTTTTAAGGAAAAATAATTTTTAATTGTTCACTTAACATTCCATTGCTCCATACTCAAAGAGGATTATATTTTAGAGTTGTAAGCCCCAGTCAACACCAGAGCCAAAGTTTTCTCTAGGAATTTGATATCTTTTCTCCTTTCTTTTGCTCTTTTTTATTCTTCTTTCCCACTTAGCTTCAGCTCCCATAAACCTCTATTCCCATCACCTAATATCCATCAAACAGAGTATGTTGCTCACTCCTCCCAACTCCATATTAATATTACTTATATATCTGAAGGGTTTACTTGGTGGGTCATATAATGGATTAAAAGAAAACATTCACATATATGAAGTGCTTCATAGTTACAAAATATCTACATGATCACATTTAATCCTCTTTTTGGCCCAGGGTATTAGGCAGATGAGATAACAGGTTCAAACAATTTATGTGACTTTCCCAGGATCACAGCAAGAAAGTAACAAAGTCTGAGCTGGAATCCAAGTCTCTTGATTCTTCACTTCTCTTTCCAATTGTCCCTGTTTCTCTTCAACATTCTCTTCAACAAATGTGTTGGGAAAACTGGACAGCTACATGCAAAAGAATGAAACTGGACCACTTTCTTACAGCATACACAAAAATAAATTCAAAACAGATTAAAGACCTAAATGTGAGACAGGAATCGATCAAAATCCTAGAGGAGAATCCAAGTCTCTTGATTCTTCGCTTCTCTTTCCAATTGTCCCTGTTTCTACAAACCACCAAAAAGAAGTGGGCCCTTAAAAATAAGGATAAGTCAACACATGCAGATTGAAAGTGAACAGATAGAGAAATTTTATCATACTAATGGATATGTAAAGAAAGCCAGGGAAGCAATACTTGTATTGGACAAAATAAACTTTACAAAGTCTGTAACAAGAAACAAAGGAAGACATTACATAATCATAAAGGGAATAATCCAAAAAGAAGATCTAGTAATTGTAAATATTTATGCACCCAGCATGGGAGCATCCAAATACACAAAGCAGTTAATAACAAACATAAAGGAACTAATCAATAGTAATACAAGAATAGTAGGGGACTTTAACGCCACATTTACATCAACGGATGTATCATCCAAACAAAATCAACAAGGAAACAGTGGCTTTGAATGACACATTGGACCAGATGGATCTAACAGATATATTCAGAACATTCCATCCTAAAACAGCAGAATACACATTCTTTTCAACTGCACATGAAACATTGTCCAGAATAGATCACTGATTAGGCCACAAATCAAGTCTCAACAAATTCAAAAATGTCAAAGTCATACCACACATCTTTTCTGGCCACTACACTATGAATCTAGAAATCAACCACAAGAAAAAATACAGAAAGAGCACAAATACAGGGAGGTTAAATAATATGCTACTAAACAATGAATGGATCAATCAAGAAATCAAAGAAGAAATAAAAAATATATGGAGACAAATAAAAATGAAAACACAATGTTCCAAAATCAGTGGGATACAGCAAAAGCCGTTCTAAGAGGGAAGTTTATAGAAATACAGGCTTACCTCAAGAAGCAAGAAAATTTTCAAATAAACAACCTAACTTTACATCTAAAAGAGCTAGAAAAGGAAGAACAAAACCCCAAACCAGTAGAAACAAATAAAGATTAGAGCATAAATAAACAAAATATAAACTTAAAAAAGACAGAAAAACGAAAACAAAACAAAACAAAAAACAAAAAACACGATAGAATAGATAAATGAAACCAGGAGGTGGTTCTTTGAAAAGATCAACAAACTTGATAAACCTTTAACCAAACTCATTCAAAAAAGAGAGGTGGGGGGGACTCAAACAAAATCAGAAATGAAAGAGGAGAGGGGCGCCTGGGTGGCTTAGTCAGTTAAGTATCCAACTCTTGATTTTGGCTCAGATCATGATCTCACAGTCATGGGATCAAGTCCCACATCAGGCTCTGCACTGAGAGTGGAGCCTGCTTGGGATTCTCTCCCTCTCCCACTCTCTCTGTTCCTCTCCCACTTGTGTTTTCTCTCTCTCTCTCAAAATAAATAAACATTAGAAATGAAAGAGAAAAAATAACAACTGATACCACAGAAATACAAAGGATTATAAGAGAATATTATGAAAAATCATATCCCAATAAATTGGACACTTAGAAGAAATAGATAAATTCCTACAAACACATAACCTCCCAAAATGGAATCAGGAAGAACAGAAAATTTGAACAGACCAATTACAAGCTATGAAATTGAATCAGTAATGAAAAAACTCCCAACAAACCAAAGTCCAGGACCAGATGGCTTCACAGGTGAATTCTACCAAACATTCAAATAGAGGTAATACCTATTCTTCTCAAACTATTCCAGAAAATACAAGAGGAAAGAAATCTTCCAAATTCATTCTATGAGGCCAGCATTACCCTGACCCCAAAACCAGATAAAGACACTACAGAAAAAGAGAACTACAGGCCAGTATCTCTGATGAACACAGATGCAAAAATCCTCAACAAAATATTAGCAAACCAAATCCAACAATACATTTAAAAACAATCATTCACCATGATCAAGTGGGGTTTATTCCAGGGATGCAAGCATGATTCAATATTTGAAAATCAATCAACGTGATACATCACATACAGTATAAAAACCATATGATCATTTCAAGAGATGCAGAAAAAGCATCTGACAAAGCACAACATCCATTCATGATAAAACCCTCAACAAAGTAGGTTTAGAGGGAACATACCTCAACATAATAAAGGCCATATATGAAAAACCCCACAACAAACATCATTCTCAATGGTGAGAAACTGAGAGCTTTTCCCTTACAATCAGGAACAAGACAAGGATGTCCATTCTCACCACTTCTATTCAATATAGTACTTGAAGTCTGAGCCACAGCAATCACATAAGAAAAATAAAAGACATCCAAATTGGTTAGGAAGAAGTAAAACTTTCACTATTTGCAGATGACATGATACTAAAATGGAAAACCCTAAAGACTATACCAAAAAACTACTAGAACTGATCAATGAATTTGATAAAGTTGTAGGCTACAAAATCAATGTATAAAAATCCATTGCTTCTCTATACACTAACAATGAAGTAGCTGAAAAAGAAATTAAGAAAACAATCCCATTTATAATTGCATCAAAAAGAATAAAATATCTAGGAATAAAATTAACCAAGGAAGTGAAAGGCCTGTCCTCTGAAAACTATAAAACACTGATGAAAGAAATTGAAAACAGCATAAACAAATAGAAAATATTCCATGCTCATGGTTAGGAAAAACAAGTATTGTTAAAACATCTATACTTCCCAAAGCAATCTACAGATTTAATGCAATCCCTGTCAAAATACCAACAGCATTTTTCACAGAACTAGAACAATCTTTAAATGTGAATGGAACCACAAGTGTCCTTGATTAGCCAAAGCAACCTTGAAAAAGACAAACAAAACTGGAGGTATCACAATTCCAGGTTTCAAGTTATACTGGCACAAAAATAGACACATAAATCAATGGAACAGAATAAAAAGCCCAGAAATAAACTCATGATTATATGGTCAATTAATCTTTGACAAAGGATGCAAGAATATGCAACAGGAAAAGGACATTCTCTTCAACAAATGGTGTTGGGAAAACTGGACAGCTACGTGCAAAAGAATGAAACTGGACCACTTTCTTACAGCATACAAAAAAATAAATTCAAAACGGATTAAAGACCTAAATGTGAGACAAGAATCAATCAAAATCCTAGGCAGTAACCTTTGTGACACGGGCAGTAGATCTTCTTACTAGATATGTCTCCTGAGGTGAGGGAAACAAAAGGAAAAATAAACTATTGGGATTTCATCAAAATAAAAAGCTTCTGCACGGTGAAGGAACCAATCAACAAGACTAAAAGGCAACCTATGGAATGGGAGAAGATATTTGCAAATGACATATCTGATAAAGGGTTAGTATCTAAAATATATAAAGAACTTATAAAACTCAACACCCAAAAAACAAATAATCCAGTTAAAAATTGGCAGAAGACATGAATAGACATTTTTCCAAAGAAGACATACAGATGCCTAACAAACACATGAAAAGATCCTCAACATCACTGATCATCTGGAAAATACAAATCAAAACTACAATGAGATATCATCTCACACCATTCAGAATGGCTAAAATCAACAACACAGGAAACAACAGGCATTGGAAGGATGAGGAGAAAAGGGAACCCTCTTACACTGTTGGGAATGCAAACTGGTGCAGCCACTCTGGAAAACAGTATGGAGGTTCCTCAAAAAGTTAAAAATAGAATTACCCTACAATCCAGCAATTGCACTACTCAGTATTTACCCAAAGGATACAAAAATACTGATTTGAAGGGGTACATGCACCACAATGTTTATAGCAGCATTATTTACAATAGCCAAATTATGGAAAGAGCCCAAATGTCCATTGACTGACGAATGGATAAAGGAGGTATGGTATATATATACAGTATAATATTACTCAGCCATAAACAAGAGTGAAATCTTGCCATTTGCAACAACATGGATGGAACTAGAGAGTATTATGTTAAGCAAAATAAGTCAGAGAAAGACAAATACCATATGATTTCACTCATATATGGAATTTAAGAAACAAAATAAATGAACATCGTGGGGAAAAAAGAGAGGCAAACCAAGAAACAGAGTCTTAATTATAGAGAACAAACTGATGGTTATTGGAGGGGAGGTGGGTGGGTGATGGGTTAAATAGGTGATGGCAATTAAGGAGAGCACTTGTTGAGCACCACATGTTGTATGTAAGTGATGAATCATTAAATTCTACACCTGAAACTAATATTGCACTGTATGTTAACTAGCTGGAATTAAAATAAAACTTGAGGGGAAAAAAAAAGAATGAAACTGGGCCACTTTCTTACACCATACACAAAAATAAACTCAGAATTGGGGCACCTGGGTGGCTCAGTTGGTTGAGCATCCAACTTCAGTTCATGATCTCGCAGTTGACAAGTTTGAGCCCCACGTCGGGCTCTGTGCTCACAGCCTGGAGCCTCCTTCCAATTCTGTGTGTGTCTCTCTCTCTGCCCCTCCCCTGCTTATGCTCTGTCTCTCTCTGTCTCAAAAATAAAGTAAACATTTTAAAAAATTAAAAAAATTAAAAATATTAAAATGAAATGAAATGAAATGAAATGAAATAAAATAAAAATAAACAAACTCAGAATGGATTAAGAACCTGAATGTGAGACCTGAAACTATAAAAATCCTGGAGGAGAGCACAGGCAATAATTTCTCTGGCATTGGCCATTGCAACACTTTTCTAGATATGTCTTCTGAGGCAAGGGAAACAAAAGCAAAAATAAACTATTGAGACTACCTCAAAATAAAAAGCTTCTATACAGCAAAGGAAACAACCAACAAAACTAAAAGAGAATGAGAGAAGATATTTGCAAATGACATATCTGATAAAGGTTTAGTATCCAAAATATATAAAGAACTTATACAACTCGGGGCACCTGGGTGGCTCAGTCGGTTGGGTGGCCGACTTCGGCTCAGGTCATGATCTCGCGGTTGGTGAGTTCGAGTCCCGAGTCGGGCTCTGTGCTGATAGCTCGGAGCCTGGAGCCTGTTTCAGATTCTGTGTTTCCCTCTCTCTGACCCTCCCCCGTTCATGCTCGGTCTCTCTCTGTCTCAAAAATAAATAAACGTTAAAAAAAAAATTAAAAAAAAAAAAAAGAACTTATACAACTCAACATCAAAAAGAAAAAAAAGTCCAATTAAAAAATAGGCAGAAAACATGAACACATTTCTCCAAAGAAGATATACAGGTGGCCAACAGACACATGAAAAGATGCTCATTATCAGGGAAATGCAAATCAAAACCACAATAAGATATCACCTTGTTCCTATCAAAATAGCTAAAATTGAAAACATAAGAAACAGCAGATGTTCGAGAGGATGTAGAGAAAAAGGAACCCTTGTGCACTGTTGGTGGGAATGCAAACTGGTGCAGCCACTGTAGAAACAGTATTGAGGTTCCTCAAAAAATTAAAAATGGAATTACCATATAATCCAATAATTCCACTGCTGTTTACCCAAAGAATACAAAAACACTAATTTGAAAAGATATTGTACCCCTATGTTTATTGCAGCATTATTTACAATAGCCAAATTATGGAAGCAACCCAAGTATGCATTGATACATGAATGGATAAAGAAGATGTGAGATATATATGTATAGGATAGAATATTACTCAGCCATTAAAAAAAGAATGAAATCTTGCCATTTGCAACAACATGGATGCAGCTAGAGAACATAATACTAAGTGAAATAAGTCAGAGAAAGACAAATGCCATATGAGTTCACTCATATGTAGAATTTAAGAAACAAAACAAAGAAAGAAAGAAAAAAAAGAGACAAACCAAAAAACAGCCTCTTAACTATAGAGAACAAATTGGTGGTTACCAGAGGGAAGGTAGGTGGAAGGATGGGTAAAGCAGGTGAAGGGGATTGAGTACACTTATTTTGCTGAGCACTGAAGAATGCATGGAATTCTACACCTGAAACTAATATAACACTGTATGTTAACTACACTGGAATTTTAAAAATAGATATAGAGATACAAGAAATAAGGATAAATCAATGTAGAGCTGTGCCACTTCCTATCACACTCTTCCACTGCTATCCCCACAAAAACAGATAATGCTTGCTGCAGGGCTGTATATTAAGGTGCTCCCTTCTACAAAGCCTTTAAGCTTCACATCACCCAGGGGGCCATAAATTGTGACCTTGTAATTCTAGTTTGTTCAAGTAAAACCCAAGTCAATAAGGAGAAGAAGAGAGCCACAGCCTAATAACCTACAAAACCCGCAGAGGGGCAGAGGCTTCAACTGCTGAAAATTTACATAGAACTTTGAAAACTATGAGACCAATATTGAAAGTCTCCAAAGAGGTTTTACTAATAAGACAAGCTAAGCCTCAGGAATCTGCCTTTGCCCATCTAGGGTTTAACCTCTCCACCAAGTGCTCCTTAGCCCACCCAGAATTTCTGAAAGCTGAATTAAACCCTTCTTTGGCAGGATTTGTTTTTCCAGGTTAACCCCTTAAGCCAAAGTTTCATTCCATCTCCTGGGATCCATTCTGAAGTAAATTCTCATTAAATCTTTCCCATGAGTATTCTCAGTGCAACCACTTCCTTTTCAACTTCTCCTAACTTCAGTGTCAACACCAATTCCAATTCCAAGACTGGAGAAAAACATATGGAAATCGGACAACAAATATAGGGATATTAGACATCCTTGTGGCCACCAGGATGAATATGAAGGCACGGTCTTTGCTTGGCTGAAAGCAAAAGGATGAGACGGGAAGCCAGCTGCCAAGAGTTCCCCAGGTCTTTTAAAAATCTCACTGCAACACATCTCGCTCTGCTGCCTAAGGACATAGAAGACACTCAGCTTCAGCTTCCCTTACGTTACAGAAGCTGATTAAAGGGCACTGTAAGTAGGAGGAAAACACTTTTCTTCTGCTGCCTGCAGAGATCCCATCTTTTCTGGGTCTAAGTTTCGAATGACCTGAGTTGCTAGAGATCCTCTCTGTAAAATAAATGCTACCCTTTACTTTTGCTTCTCTTGTAAAACCTAGCCTGCTCTCCTGGTCCGCTTACTGCTGCTTTTCACCTGATGAAACATTCCTTCTTCTCATTGTGCATCAGTGAGAATCTTCCTGCCCGCGAGATGGAGTGAAGTTTGGAATAATTTTTGTAATATGATTGGTGGTTTTCTTTTTTTTTTAATTTTTTAATGTTTATTTATTTTTGACAGAGAGAGAGAGACAGAGCATGAGTGGGGAACGGGCAGAGAGAGAGGGAGACACAGAATCTGAAGCAGGCTCCAGGCTCTGAGCTGTCAGCCACAGAGCCTGACGCGGGGCTCAAACACACAGACTGTGAGATCATGACCGGAGCCAAAGTTGGATGCTCAACCGACTGAGCCACCCAGGCACCCCATGACTAGCGGTTTTCTTGTTCTTCTCTTTGAAATTAGAGACAAGCAAGCAATAAGCATCTTTTGCAGCAAGATCAGAAACAAAGTTCCTTTGGCCTCTGTTCCTTGGGGGGAAGCATATGAGGTTTAGTTGGCAACTTAAATGTGCTTTCAGAAAGAGTGAAGCTGCTGTTACTTTGGAAAGTTTGAAGAACTTCTTAGGTGAGGCGCCTGGGTGGCTCAGTTAGGGTTGGGTGCCCGACTTTGGCTCAGGTCATGATCTTGTAGTTTGTGGGTTCAAGCCCTGTATTGGGCTCTGTGCTGACAGCGCAGAGCCTACTTGGGATTCTCTATCTTCCTCTCTCTCTGCTCCTCTCCTACTTGCGTGCTCTCTCTCTTTCTCAAAAATAAATAAACAAACATTAAAAAAATAAAGAACTTCTTAGTCATCCCTTATTTCCTAGTTTTCAGGAAAGCTAAACAAATTCGTTTCACTTTATGGGTCAGAGTAGTTAGGAGTTTAGCATAAAGAAAGAAATTTACATTCTGCTAACTAGTAACTTCTTTACTCTGCTTTTTCTATTTTCTAGCAGTAAAAAATTAATTAATTAATTAATTAAAATTCCTTAGAAAGAAGTGCTCTAAAATCACACCTCTAACCCCAGAGTAAAGTTTTAGCACTTCTGTAAATGTCTTCAGAAAGTCACTTGTAGTATCAGATTTCTAATGATTCTCACAGAGCAGAATTTAGGATTTGGGATCAATCTGCCTGTGTAGAACTGGTTCATTTCATATTTAGTAGAGCCAAAACAGACAACCAAAATTCTGTTTATGGCAGAGCCTCCTTTTTCCTTTCTAAATATTTGAGATTTCAGTGTGGATGCCCATTTTGGCACATTTTATTGCCCACGAGAAAAGCTCAGGTTACTATTTTCAATTGCAGGTGTATTTTCTCCACTTTAGCAAATTGGACATTTGTTCTATCATTTTCATTGGAGAGATGCTAGGAGAAGGAATGGCACGCTGGAGGAACTTTTGGTTGTCTTTGATTATTTTGGAGGACTTTGTGGGATCAGGAGATCTTGACCCACTCCAGAAATACTTGTACAGGCATCTGTTTCAAAACCTTTTCTGCCTTCTCTCGGAACTAATTCATACATACTCTTAAGATTTTCTCAGCTGTATTTCCTTGGTTCTGCCTTAATCCTTTCCTGCAGAAAATTTCATTTGACATCAAAGCCTCTTCCCTTCCATCTACTGTAAAGTTGTTGAGAGCTGTAGCAAAACCATCAGCCTAGCTTCAGGCCATGCTTAGCACAGAGTGTGACCCAAGTCAAAGGAATTTAGAAGATCAGAAGACAGCATGGTCTAGGGTAAAGAAATGGGAAAGAAGTGGTTTCTGGAGGACAAAATCAAAATCAGGGAAGTCCCCACTGAGGATTTGTTGAGTGATGAGCACTAAATCAGCCTGTAGGAAATGAGGTCAGGAGATCAAAGTAACCATTTTAGCAGTTCCTATAAGCATTGTATTCCTTGTATACTGTGGGAACAACATCTGAGAAGCCTGGACTCTGACCCCTATTTCAGTAGAACATGGAGACATTTCATGCTGACAAGCAGCTGCCTGGATGATTTGTGTCCTTTGATTCTTGAGGAGGAACACAGCCTTAAGCTTTCTCTCAAATTCTAACTCAGGGCCTCTTAGGGAGATGCCAGGCCTCCCACATGGTTCTTGATCTCAGAAGAATCCTGAAGCAGACTGTCCACCTAAGACCAAAACCACCCATTAGAATATTATTCAGTTTGGGGGAGCGTAGGTGGCTCAGTTGATTGAGCATCTGACTCTTGATTTTGGCTTGGGTCACAATCCCATGGTCATGGAGTTGAGTCCCATGTCAGGCTCTGTACTGAGCATGGAACCTGCTTGGGATTCTCTCTGTCTCCCCCTCTGCCCCTCCCCCTGTTTGTGTGCGCTCTCTCTCTCTCAAAATAAATAAATAAAAACATTAAAAAAAAGAATATTATTCAATTTGGTATCTGTTAGGCACAAACATTAAATTAGTCAATTCAGTCACAATATTCAAATTTGTCTGTATGTATGGAAACAGCCTAAGAAATCGAATTGTTTTGGTATTGTTAAAGAAAAAATTCTTAAATGGTAAGGAAGACTTTATTCAGGACTCTTTCAATAGGGGTAGTGCAATAAGGGATGGAGCTCAGACTCAACTCTGAATACAGCAAAGATAGTTGGAGATTCATAGCCAATGAGCAGAGTGAGGGTCAGTAGATGGAAAATTACTAAAAGGGGACATCAAAGATAGGAGGAATTCTTGCTAACCTGACCTAAAAGGACTGGGTGGCTAAATCAGTTAAGCCTCTCTGACTCTTGATATCTGTCTCAGGTAGCCATCTCACCATTGTGAGATTGAGCCACACTTTGGACTCTGTGCTGAGGAGGCAGCTTGGGATTCTCTCTCTCCCTCTCCCTCTGCCCCTCCTCTACTATGGATTCTTTCTCACTGCCCCTTCCCCACATGTGCTCTCTCTCTCTCTCTCTCTCTCTCTCTCTCTCTCAAAATAAATAAATAAACTTTTTTTTTTTAAGTGGGGGATGAGGAACGCAATCAGATATCAAGGGTGAGGAGATTCTCACTAAATTGACAGGTTTCTTTTTTTTTTATGTGTATTTATTTTGAGAAAGAGAGAGAGCACATGTGCATGGGGGAGGGAAGAGAGAGAGAGAGAGAGAGAGAGAGAGAGAGAGGAAAGAGAGAATACCAAGTAGTCTCCATGACATCAGTGCAAGCCCGATGCAAGGCTCTATCCCACCAATTGCGAGATCATGACCTGAGCTGAAATCAAGAGTCGGACATTCAACCGACTGAGCTACCCAGGTGCCCCTAAATTGACAGGATTCTTGCTAAAACTATGCTAGGCAGGCCAAAGACAGAATGAGGGCCAAAACTGAGGCCTAGTTGAGAAGTCTTAGAAGAGTCTCAAGTTTGGTCCTTGTCAATATCCACAAGCTTTCTTCTCTCCTTCCGCATCATTTCCCATCCTGCTCCCTCAATGCTACCAGCTACATAAGAGAAGTCTCTATTTTCCTCAGCCGACCCTTCCCAGACTCCCTCATTATTGAAAAACAGAGCTTGCCAGACTCTCAGGACTCCAGGTTCAACATCTCAGCTAGTAGATGTGTTTCTGACTCATTCCAGTTCCTGATAGATAGGGTCAGTTTACCCTGATGAAAGAGTCAAGGCCATCCCCACTTTGGGAAACTTGCTTCCCAGATGTGTGGGGAGCCACCTCTGACAGACTCACTGGCAGCATTTGTGGTCCCCACCCCTGTGCGGAGATTTGTCAGTAGAGAAGGAAGAGCTAGGGATTAAGCAAACACATCACCCTCTCCTTAGCTGGAACATTTTTAATCAATCTGACGGTCAACAACTTCCACTAATGGGGAGTATACAGAACTGAAGGAGTTCTAAAACCAGGGTGTGAAAAGCAAAGTAGATACTGTTTTGTTTTGTTTTGTCTTGTTTTGTTTTTTATTTCTACCTTGGCAAGCTGGACTGAGCTAGGATGACAGGTCACCAAACCAAGGAGTTTATAGTTTTCCTCCTTTCCACACTTCTTGTGTGACTTGAGTCAGGCAGACTTAGGATTGACTTCTCTCTCTGCACTCACTACTTCTGTCCTTTGGGCTGCTCTGGGTTTCAGTTTCCTCAGCAAAGATATGTACTTTGTTAAGAGGAGTAAATACACGAAACAGGCCTAGAACAGAGTCTGCCATAGAGCAGGTACTCAATAAATGGAAGCTATTATGATTTATGTCCCTGCCTCTGTCACTAATTAGCAGTTTGAGTTGTCTTACCGTGCAAAGAGCAGCCTGGTGGAAGAAGTTCTACCCTTGCCTCTTACTGATTCAAGTGTCTGCTTAGGAAACTTTCCTAGTCTGAGCTTCAATTTTCTTATCTATGGAACCAGGGTGGATGGACAAAATTAATGTTTCTCACACATGGCTGTGCACCACAGTTGCCTGGAAGCTTATTAAAATATGTCTCCCAGAGAGTGCCTGGGTGGCTCAGTCAGTTAAGGGTCCAACCCGGTTTTGGCTCAGGTCATGGTCTTCCATTTTGTGAGTTCGAGGCCTGCATCAGGTTCTGTGCTGACAGTGCACAGTCTGCTTGGGATTCTCTCACTCTCTCTCTCTCTCTCTCTCTCTCTCTGCCCCTCCCCTGCCTGCTCTCTCTGTCTCGAAATGAATAAACTTAAAAAAAATTTTTTTTTAAGTATGTCTCCCAGGCTCCATTCCTAGATTCAGATTCAGTGGGCTTAGGACAAGGTTTGGGTTTACTTCTTGCAAAAGCACCCAAGAGAATGGATAAACAAATGTGGTACATTTAAAATGAAATACTAATCAGCAATAAAAAAAAAAAAAAGAACAAACCACTATGTACGCAACAAAGTGGATAAAACCTCAAAAATGTTCAGCAAAAGAAATGTCAGACACAAAAGATTTCATTCAGTATGATTCAATTTTTATGAGTACAAAAACCAGAAAAAAAATGATCTATGGTGGTTGGAGTCAGAATAGAGGTTACCTCTGAGGGGTAAAAATGGGTATTGACCAGAAGGAGGCACAAGAGAACTTTCAGGAGTGAAAGGAGGGTTTTATACCTTGAACTGAGTGTTGGTTACATAAGTGTATATAAAAGTTAAATTTTGTCAAGCTGGATACTTAAAGTTTGTGCTTTTTACTGTATGTAAATTGTATCTTAACACAGTACTGTGAACAGGGTGGCAAAAAGCTCCCCTGATAATTCTAATGCATAGCCAGGCTTAAGTTCCTTGAACAAGAGCCTTAAAGTCTCTTCCAGTTCTATAGCCCTATGATTGTTATATCCTCATCATGGCCCCCTTGCCAGGCACTTTTATCTACAAAGTAAATTATCTCTTTTACCTCTTTTGGTCAAGCACAAAATCAAAGATATTAAGAAAAGCAAGGGTCCTATCCTAGCACTCAGATAAGGGATGCAGTTGAAACTCAAGATTTGTCTAAGCCCCAGTATGATAGAACAAAGGTCAAGGAAAAGACATGGAATCATAATCAAATCTGACTTTTAACCTGCCCTGTTGGCCTGAAGGGACCAGGGAAATCTGAAGATTTTCTGTTGTTGGTTTTCTTTTTCACCCATTCATTCATTCAGTTGTTCACCAGATATTTATTGAGTGCCTGCTGTGTGTCAGGCATTGCTTACCAGTGAGGGTAGCAAAAGAACATGACAACAGGGTCCCTGCCCTATGGGAGTTTAAATTATACAAAAGAAGGAAAGCCAATATGAAGATAAACATAGATAATTGCTCATTTGTAAGAGCTATGAAAGATATGGATGTTGGGATAGACAGAAACTGGGGAAAGGACACTTTTGGATAAAGTAGTCAAATAAAGAGGTGATATTTGTAAAAAGGTCCAAAGGTTGCCAGTGATCTAGCTATGTGAAAATTTGAGGGAATCAAGTTCAAGACCAGGGAATGAACATTTAGGGCTAAGGGAATGACAGTAAAGGCCCTGGGATAAGAAATAGTTTAGCATATTCTAGGAACAGAAAGGAGTACAATATATCTAGAATATAGTGATTGAGCAGGAGAGTCTATTAGATGAGTCCAGAGAGAATAACAGGACTTTGCAGGAAATATTTATTTTACTTCAAAAACAACAGGAAGCTCTTAGAGGTTTTAAGCAAAGAGTGATGCATGATTTGAATCATGCCCTCCATCCCCCATCACTCTGGCTCCTATTGGGGGAATGGATGGAATAGGACAAGAAAGGAGACAGGATATCAGTTAAGAGACATTCACAGTTGTCCAAGCAACAATGTTTGTGGGTTGGCTTAGCGTAGTTTTGGTTAGCAGTTCAGCAGGGATGCTGAACCTCTGGGACTGGGTTAACCAAAGACAGAGCAAGAACTAAGAGATTGGTGAATTCCTCATGCTCAGTTGGCCTTGTCATTCTAATATTTTCCCCAAGTGTCATGGATGACATTGATTAAAGGATCCCTTGGCATGTTGGGTTCAGTCCCTCAAGTGCCTTTCTTCGGGCCCATTCATAAGGAGGCAGTCTTGAGAAGTGAGCCAAATTTATGACCAAGGCGTCTCCAGGCCCTTTGCATCAGTCCCTTCTTCCCTTTTGGTGTCCCATCCCTATCTGCAGCAAAATCTGCTCTCCTGACACCATGTCCCAAAGTTCTCTGGACCCTTCTTTCTTTGATTCTCCTTCTCTTCCCCTTCTCAGAAGTTTGCCTAATCCAGTAACACTAACTTCCCATGGCATTCAAAAAATATTTGTTGCTTGATTGGCTGGCTATCCTGGAACAAAACTAGGTAGATAAAACATATTGACACCCTCATTCTACCCCAGAAATTATCATCACTGATAAGCCCTAGTGAACATTAAGGAATTAGCCAATAGCCCTAATGGAGCCTCCTAAGCTCAGCACAGCCAGGGCACCTGTCGTGGATATATATCACCTGCTGCTCAGATGGGTCAAAGATGTGTAGGGTGGTAGGATCCCTATGCAGTCACTGAACATCTGGTGTAGGGAATTTAGGTAACTATGAATGAGTGATATTTTTTCTCTGGCTCTGACCTTCAGTGTTTGGTATAGCTAATTTGGCTGAGAAACAAAAACACCACAAAAATGGTGTGTTCCTCTCCCAGGTTTTGTTATATCAGAAACAGTGGCTGATGAACCAGAAGGGTAGAAGGCTTCAAAAGTGTCACAGGGCAGAGAAGGGTAAAAGGATGATACACTATGAGAAAGCCCTATATTTTGGTGACAGAGCAGTAGGTGCTGAGAGCAAACTGTACCTTGAATTTGAGGTACAAAGAGGGAAGAGTGTCCTGCAAATTCCACAGCCTCACTGTCACAAATCAAATATAACTCTCCATCCATCATCTTTAAATTCTTTGATGCTATGTCAAGTAGCATTCAATATTTTATTCCTATCATTCTTTATTTTTTATTACAATGTAATAACATTCTTGAAAAGGAAATTCAAATACAGAAGTACATGAAGAAGTGCATTTCTCTACCTCACTCCCCATCCTTAACTCCACTCCTAAGAAGTAATCATTATTAAAATTTTAATGTGTCTCCTCCCACGCTTTTTTCTTTGCATATGTAAGCATATTTACTTTTGAGGGAGTTTTGATATTTGTTCACAGATGGGACCATAGTGTTTCTATTCTTTAGTTTGCTTCATTATTATATTTCTTTATTTTATACCAGCACTAGTCTGGAATGATATGCCCCTTCCCACAAGTACATTTTCCCAATTATAGAACTCAATTATTGCGTGAACAGAAAAAAAAAAAAAAAAAAGAGACAGTGTCCTCTGCTCTCATGTACCTGTGATTCTGGATAAGCCCCACTCAGGTTGCAAAGAAGGGGTTGTGAGCTCTTTAGGTGCCTAAAACCCCCTTATGGATCCAGAGAAAGCTATGGACCTTCTCTCCCAGAAAAATGCACATATGGGCAAAGTTTTGCAGACAATTTCAAAGTTAAGATTCCCTCCTGCTTTAATTTCCCTTTCTTCCCAAGTATGTGTTTCATTCCAAAAGACTGATCAGCAGAGAGTCTCCCTCCAACACCCCTAGCCTATATGAGATGCCCACCCATGTTAAGCCCTACAAAACACTATTTTTTTCCTCCACAGGGATGAGCTTAACCCAGACTCCCGTACCCTTTGCCAGTGGTGCTTGGCAGGACTGGTAGAAGCCACTATTACAACAAACAGAGCCCAGTCACCTTCCCTGCAATGCCAACTTGCTGGCTTCCTAGATACCCTGGCTCCCCTCACTGATGCCATGAGCAAAACCCAGGGCAGGCTGTCAAGGCTGCACCTCATTAACATCTAGTATGGTCAGCAACTAATAGTGGTCACTCTTTTCAAGAAGACTCTGCTGCCTTCACCTCTTCCTCAGCTCTTATCTCTCACTATATCTCTGTCCCAATAGGTCATTAGCCCCTCCTCATTACTGGGAAATTATAATCCTTTCCTTTGCTTTGGGGACTAAGGCCTTGACTCTAGAGGATTAAGATATCAGACTATACCCAGTACCATAGCTAAGGGGATTTCTACAGAGCACACTGAGTATGCACTCTATACTGATATACTGTCTACTCATTTTGCCATACTCAGAGATGATCTGGATACTATTACCTCCCATATTCCCTCAGTCAGACCCCTTATAGTGTGCATGCTCAACACACATACATACACACATGCACACACACACACACATCAAGACTCCTGAGGTACACAGCCAATTGCATTTAGCCATGACTTTCTGTGGCCTCTTTTCCAGAGTTTAATCAGATTCAGTCACATTAATGCATTTACAAATCCCTTGACTCTTAAGGATACACAAGTGACCTTTGCAAAATCTTTATTCAACTGTTTAACCTGCCCCAACGCCCAGGAAGCAAGAATCAGAAATCACTGATTTGTAGAATTTTAGAATAGAAAGGTCTTAAGATTCTTTCATTCATTAAACAAATCTTTATTAAGTTTCTACTCTGTGCCTCATAACATATATTAAGTCATGTAGTCCTATCCTCTCTTTTAAAAAAAAATTAAGTTTATTTCTTTATTTTGAGAGAGACACAGCACAAATAGGGGAGGGGCAGAGAGAGAGAGGGAGAGAGGCTCTGTACCACCAGCGCAATGCCTGACATGGGCTCAAACCCACAAAACCACGATATCATGACCTGAGCCAAAAACAAGAATCAGTCGCTCAACTGACTGAGCCACCCAGGTGCCCCCCCATCCTCTCTTTTTACAGACGAGAAAGCAGAGGCCCAGATGGGCCCAGGGTCACACAGCCACTTATATAGCAGGTACATCCAGGTGACCTGACTCCCCTTTCTGGATTCTTTATATCCACCATGCTGAATAAAAACTCATCTTAAGTCATAAGCAGTAACTTAAAGCAGATGACAAGTTTAAGAGAAGGCATTGTCATCAGTGATACCACAGATCAAAGAACAGCCTTCACCACTACAGAGTGGAAGGACAAATTACTCTTGAGAACACAATTGCGTAGGTGGTCATTGCTGTCAGCATTATTATCCTGTATTAATAGCAGGGAATGGGTGTCCCATGTTGAGTAGTAACAGCAATGAGGGTTTGTAAAGTCTATAGTCCTTTACCTGAAATTGTAAAATTCCCAAACTCTGAAAACTATCAGTTTTCTTTTTTCTTTGGCAGAAAAATCTGACCCTACCTGAAGTATCTTGACAACAAAACCTATCCTCAATTGATGCAAATTAATTCATAGTCTTTGTTTATCCTGTTTATTATGAATATTCCCACCTTTTTGGCTGCAGAAGTATCAGTATTTATTATGGGTGTACCCAGGCCCATTGTATGTGGTTTAATAGAGTATATAGATGATATTTGTTTTCTAAAATCCATAAAAGTAAAAAAAAAAAATTCTGACCCTGAGGATCATGATACAACTAGACATTATGGACCTATATTATATTTAGAATATACATATTGCTCCCCAGGATTAGTGCGAGGAACACTCATTTTTAGCCCTCTCCCAACACACAAATAAGATTAATTCCACTGAGATTTCACCCTTTCCAGACTCCATTTAGCTTAGTTTTAATTTAGTTCCACTAAATTATTTAGGTTCTAAGAAATTGTATTTCATTAATTGCAGTTTATTAAGCTGAGAGCTGGGAGGAGTAGGGTAGAAATTGCCAGGCTGCCGTAAGGAAGCCCAGGAGTGGGCAGGACCAGTATGAACAGATTGTTTTATTCTCCTCTCACCCACCATGGTTTATGGCAGGGCAGAGAGAACTTTGGGAAAGCAGCCTCAGTTTTTTCCCAGACCAGAGGGAACAATGCACAGAGTAGGTAAGGCACGGAGATCCCACACTCAGAGAAGATGAAAATGCTTCTGAAGTTCTCAGCCCTGATTAAGCCAAATGAAGGCATTCATGGGAAGGAATCCACTCTGGGCTCCATCTGCTTCATCAAAATCCAGCTAGCAATAAGTCAGTAAATCCAGTCAGCCTATGTCAACAGGTCCATCCTTCTCACACAAACCACACCTGTACTCATTCCCTCTGGGCATGGGAATACAGCACATGTGACAACATATACACTTGTCTGAAGATGCCATCTATCCCTGCATCTTTCTCAGAGAGTCTTATGAGCCTCATTCTCTGCACCATAGTAAAATCTCTGCCACTGCAAGGTACTATTGGGGCCTTTCAACAACTCTGCCCAGGCCTAGGTCCTCCTGGGACCACTGACTATAAAACCCAGCACCCCACCCTCAGAATGGCAGAGACCAACTGCAATGCATTCCTTTTCTCTTTGCTTCTATATCCCCCCTTTCCTTGTCTCGCTTCCTCTCCCCATCTCTCCTTTTCTCTCTTTTTCCTTCATCAGTTCCCCTTTCCTGTCCTAAGCCTTTCTGGTCCTCTGGCTCCACTGGGACACTTACAAATGGGGTCAGAGCACCAGCCCAAGAGATACAAGGAAAGCAAAAGGGCACATCCTCTTGCCAGAACCCCTGACCCACCAGCCTGACTGCCTTCTCTGTCCCACTCAGGCCTTCAAGGATGAATATCCTCCGCCTACTCCTGGCCACCCTGCTGGTCTCCCTGTGCCTCCTCACTGCCTACAGTCACCTGGCACCTGAGGAAAAACCCAGAGATGACAGGAACCTGAGGAGCAACTCCTCCATGAACCTGTTGGATCTCCCTTCTGTCTCTATTGTAGGTAAGTAGCCTAGCTTGACCCCTGGTCTCTGGACTCCGGTCCATGAGAAGGGGCTGCAAGATGTCAAACGTGCTCCCGGGGCTGATACCAGGATTCACTGACATAGGTCAGAGCTCTTTCGTGTTTATTCTTCAAAGTAATCCTAGAGGAACAAAGTATTCCTTGGCTCACATGGTTTGGAAAAGCTCTGCATACCACCAATCTAATATGCAGCTTCGCACGTTAGATGCTCCAAGAGACCCTGAAGTCAAGACACTTCATGAATTTGGTTTAACTTGGCATTTCTGAAACTAACTGAATCAAAGAACTATCAACAGTAAAAATTTTAGAAAATGCTGCAGAATATAACCAAGTGTAGTATGAACTAGTCCTTGCAGTGTTGAGATGGAGAATGACTGCTCAGGAGAAAATACCAGGGGCATTAGGTCCTGACATTGAACATCATCTAGTTCAATTTCATCTGATAATAATAATAGTAACAGATATACGCCTTGTATGCTAGGCACTGGGAAGTGAGTACTATTTTTATTCCTGTTTCACAGCTGAGGAAATTGAGGCTTAGCAAAGTTAAGTGACTAACATGAGATCACACAATTCTCAACTAGCAGAGCCAGAATTCAAACCCAGGTGTTTAATTCCAGAACCCAAGTTCAAAACTAATATCCCTCACTGCCTTGCCTCTCACTAGGAAAAGAGAATATTCTAGCCGTATCAGGGAAGGAGCAGGGAAGGGGCTGGGGTACATCACTGATCAATCACCTTTGATGTGCCAAACTTCTCACTTTATAAAGATACTTTGTTTATCCTCAAGACAACCCTGTAAGGTAGATACTAGAGTACCCTATTTGCAGGTGAGAAAACTGGGTCTTAAGGAGGTTAAGTAGTTTGCCTAAGGAAATAGCTGGGGTTTTTTTGGTTTTGTGGGGTTTTTTGGTTTTGTTTTAGTTTGGTTTTGTTTTTTTGAGAGAGATAGAGTGCATGCTCACAAGCTGCAGAGGGGCAAAGAGAAAGGGAGAGAGAGAACCCCAAGCAGTACTGTCAGCATGGAGCGCAACGTGAGGCTGGAACCCACGAACTGTGAGATCATGACCTGAGCCAAAATTAAGAGTCAGACGCTTAACCAGCTGAGCCACCCAGGCGTCCCAGGAAACACAGGTCCATCCATGTACATGGCACTGAGAGTCCATTTTTCAGGGCCTTCTTGGATTTCCTTTTTGCCTTCCCTCAGAGGACATTGGCTCCAGGTCAGCAGCCAGGCTAACAAGAATCTGCTGGCCTAAGTCCCAAGTTGTGATTCATGCAGCCAACCCCTCTTCTCCCACACCCTGAGATTTCCTGGAGCCCCCTCCACTCCTCTCACTTTACTGTAGCTCATGGCCTCCAGAAACATCTGGCTTTGCTCCTTCTGTCTCTCTTTGAAGCACTGAACAAGAAATCCAAAAAGATCAGCAGAAAAGAGGCGGAAAAGAAGAGATCTTCCAAGGTAGGACTGGGAGTTTTCATTATGGGGGTGGGACCAGACTTAAAAGGGAATTCTAGCTAGGAACTAAATGAAAGACTTTCCAGACTTTCATGAACAAAAGAAGCTGAAAGCTATCTAAAGGCTTCCTGCCCTCAAGCCCTGAACCAGACCCCCACAGAAGCCCAGAGAGCTAAGGTTCACTGAGCAAAATAGCTTACCTGCTAAAAAGCATCTTCTTCTAGTAGCTAGCCCCCTGACTGAAATGTCACCATCATTCATTCTTTTGACTGAATGCAATGTTTCCTAGACCTCTGTTATTTCAGAACTATTTCCCACAATTTTATTTTAAAGATTTATTTTTAAATAATCTCTACATTCAACATGGGGCTTGAATTTATAATCCTGAGATCAAGAGATGCATGCTCTACCAACTGAGCCAGCCGGGAACCCCCCACAATTTTTGCCATAAGCGAGTTTCACCTATTTGTTTAAAATTAAAACTTAAAAAATCTATCTATATTATATATATATATATATATACATATATATACAATATAGATTTATATATAGATATAGATATAGATATAGATAACTATGACAGAAAGTCAATATATATATATAATATAGATAGATTTATATATATATATATATAGCTATGACAGAAAGTCAATATCACTTGCCATAAAAATAAGTTTAATGAAACCAAAAGATTTTTAGTGGAATTTAGCTGGATGGGGTCACCTGCCAAATGCTCTAAATCTGAGGCTTATTGTTAAGAGTCAGATTAGAAAGTGTGGGGAAAGCATTAATGATATATTGGCACCAAACTGAGCCTTTAAAATTGAAAGAGATTGAAAAAGGAATCCTTTCTCATTATGTGATTTAATGTCATTTAATACTCATGTACTACCTAAAATCTAAAATCATACTACCATGGTACAGGTTCCCACCCTTTGGGAAATACTGGATTAAGGCATTGTTGAAATGCACACATTATTCCAGTCTTAGACCTGGCACTGTGTGACCTTGAGAAAGTCCCTGCTCCTCTCTAGACGTTTTGTTGAGTGACAAGCAGATCAGATGATTGACGTATAAGAATACATGGTTCACAGATATTTTTGCATGCTAGGTTCAGGGAATACAGAAGTGAACAAGGGGCATATATCCCTGCTATCATGTAATTTACATTCTTGTGGGGAAAAGAGACAAACAGCAAGTAAACCAGTAAATAGGTAAAATAAATTCAGATAATGATAAACACTGTAAAGGAATTAAAGCATGGTAATGAGAGTGAAGGGAAGAGTGGTCTCAGAAGCCCTCCCTAAGGAAGCAGCACTTAAATGCTGAAAACTTCAGTAACCTCAAGCAGCAATGCCTAATAGAAATAAACTGTAGACCACGTATGTGAATTTAAATTTCCTAGTAGCTACACTGAAAAAAAGGAAAAAGAAGCACGTGTCATTAAGTTTAACATTTTATTTAACCCAGTGTATCCAAAATATTATCATTTTAATATGCGACCAATATAAAAAGTTAGATATTTTACATTATTTTTCTATGTGTGCTAAGTCTGAAACCTGGTGGTGTATCTTTACGCTTACAGTACATCTCAATTCCGATGGTGACTTTTAATAAAGTCAGCTGTAGTCCTAACAAGAACAATTTTTTAAAGAAAAAAATTTTACGCTGCTTCTATTTTTAAATGTAAATTAATATTAAAATTAAATACAATTTGAAACTTCTGTTCTTCAGTTGCACTAGATACATTTCAAGTACCTGTACTGAAGAGCACAACAAAGAATGGTTTTAGGAAAGTGGGTAGCCAGTTCAAAAGCCCTGCAGCAGGAACTCTGCGCTTGAGAGCAAGGAAGGAAGGCGAATGGAACAGTGTGGTACAACAGCTCGGAGAGGTGGGTGGGGCCACACCAGAGGACCTCGAGGGCCTAAGTGACGTTTAGGGTTTATTCTAAGTTCAAAGAAAACCTACTGAGGGCTTTAAGCCAGAGTGGATGCCATCACAGGTCTTCGGAGAGGTCCGTTTGGTGCAATGGAGGATGGACTGTAAGTGGGCCAGAGCAGCAGACTAAGGATAGTGGCCTGGCTCAGGGTAGCGAGGTGGTGAAGTGAGTGGATCCGGATTTAATGGGAAGGCAGAACGGACAGAGATTGGGGATACACTGGAAGGAGGAACACCCAGAACTGAGTGGGACCCCCCAGGGAGAAAAGTGGGCCAGGCGCAGCCAGGTAAGTAAGTGTTACTGGGTTTGGAGGCAGGGGATAGGTGACTGGGGGAGGCAGGGATCCGCCAGGGTCCCCCGTGGGCATGCTGTCGAATGGATGGTGGGCTGTGGGTACATATGTGTGGTCTGGGGCCTCCACTGCCCAGAGTTCCCAAGGCTGAGGTGAAGAGGGGTGGGGCGGACGTGGCCGGATTGAGCAGCCCCCGCTTTTCCCCACAGAAAAAGGCTTCGATGAAGAATGTTGCTCGGCCTCGGCGGCCCCTGCCTCCTCCGCCCGTCCCCTGCGTGGCCACTCGTGACAGCTGCAAGCCGCCGGCGCCCGCCTGCTGCGACCCGTGCGCCTCCTGCCAGTGCCGCTTCTTCCGCAGCTCCTGCTCCTGCCGAGTGCTCAACCCCACCTGCTGAGCTCACCCACCTCCAAGGCCAGCGGGGAGGGGCAGGGCGCCAGCTGGGAGGGGTAGGGCGCCAGCGGGGAAGGGTAGGGCGGGGCTCTCGGGGCGGGGGGGCGCTTCCTGGGGTGGGTGATTTCTAACAGGTGTGGCTTCCTTGCATTTGGCGCGGGCGTAGCTACTTAGGTTGCGAAGGAGCTTTCAGGAGGCGGGGCTTCAAGGAGACTTGGCTTGGGCGGGGCTAAAATCCAAATATATGTAGGTTGCTCAAAGGTGTGTGGCTGTTTCTTTAAAGGACCCCAGAGATTCTTTTCCGTTCCTAGAGTCCCCTTCACTGCAGAAGACCTGGACTGCGCATGCTGTATCTCCTGAGGGGCCTGAGAAACCGGATTTCCCAGGCCCTAGGGCATGCGCATGTCCGTTGGAGACAAGTGCTGCCCCCTACCTTTAAGCCTGGGAACACACGAAGCTGCCTGTCGAGCTGGCTGTGAAGAAGGTGCACACGCCAGTTGTGTCTTTCCACAATGTCAGCTTTATTCAGTCATAAAGCAAGGTTAACATAATTATAAAGCAGGTTCAGGATTCCAAATTCAATGACATTTCACCACGTGTTTAACTTGACTTCTACATGTCAGACAAAGCACAAGACGGGTCACATAACAAGCAATGTAGAACGCGGGTAGGAAGCTAAGGAACCAATTTTTGACCAAGCAGTTGGGATAAGGCCTCAGTCGGGTCTGGGTCAGCTCTTGCACTTATTGCTTATTATGTTCAAGCAGTGAAGCATCTGTGTTCTTTCCAGAGATCAGTCAGGCAAGGCTTCAGCTGCCTTTTTGAAGTGTTCAGACATAGAGACGTCAGTGTCTGAGAAGTCTGACAGTTTGCTGCCAAAATCCTTTTTAAACAGGATTTAATCAGTCTTGGGCCTTTGGTGACCTCCTCTGTTTCTGTTGGTTGTAACTCCTGAATGTGTCAAAAGCTGGTGCTGGTCTCCAAGATATCTGGTCGTACCTGCAATGCCCTTAGCTGCTTGCATCATTGCTTGATAGTCACCTGTTTGACACAGGCCCCTGCTTAACATGAGCAACTCCATCTTGCTCTCTACATTCCACCCCATGATTTCTCATGACAAATCTGTAAGGGTCATGCAGGAATCAAGTCTTAAACTAAGTCAGCAGTACTAGTTTGCTAATGTGGAAGAGGGCAAATCCAAATCATTCAATCATGTTTTCAATCAGAATCAAACAAAATCAAATAAATCTGAAATCATATGAAATGTCAACTGATATCATAAAACAAAGATGACATCAAATCTAAGCAAGTTAGATACATTAAACTGAATCAAATAAAGCAAAATTAAGTAAGGATTAAATTTTAAAACTCCAACTTAAAGTCACATCTAATAAGAATTAAATCAAGTCAAAAAGAGAGGAGAAAAATTAAATCTAAATGTAATGAAGGTAAGTTAACAAGTCAACAATGCAGTCAAATAAATGAAATAAGAATCATATTGCCAACTATGGGCAGATAAAAGTAAAAAATATACATGGAATCTTCAACATAGGCTCTTGGCACGTCTAGAAAAGAATGGTGAAGGTATGGTTAATCATAGTCTTTTTGTGATTTATCCTTCTTAAGCCTGAGGGTGCATAACATTTTAATAGCATGTTTAATAAGATATATAACAAAAATAATAGCTAAAAGCAAGAGAAGATTTCCTTAATGGATTTCCAAACATGTATAGAGAGATAATCCCTTTAAGTATTTTAAAGGGTTATAGTCAGGCCATGAGCCAAAACAAATCACGTTTGAAGGGTTTTGTTAACAACTCTGGAAAGGACCATTTATTATATATGTTTTGTATATTTTTGTTCAATGCAGCTAAGTTGGGGTTAATGACTCCTGCGGCCACCTGAGTGGGCTGTGCAGCATGATTAAAGTGGGTTAGCTTGTTGGTTGAGGTTTTATGGGCTGCTTTGAGCCTTTCTAATTTTTCATCTAGAAATTTATCAATTTTGTTAATTTTTACCCAAGGTATTTCTGTTATTTTAGTAGGATAAGATGTTGAAAAAAATTTTATGTGAATATTGTGAGACAAAGGTACCCATTTTGGTAATGTTACTAAATGTTACATTAATAGCATACAATATTTTAACACACTCATTGTCTATGGTGATGATAGTATCATTCATTCTATATGATTAAAGAATGTGACCTCTGAGAAGCTATTAGCACAAATTATCCAGTGAAAGTGTCCCATGTCCAAAAGTAAATTTTCTTTTTTTTTTTAATTTTTTTTAATGTTTTTATTTATTTTTGAAGGAGAGAGAGAGCATGAGCGGGGGAGGAGCAGAGAGAGAGAAGGAGACCCAGAATTCAAAGCAGGCTCCAGGCTCTAAGCTGTCAGCACAGAGCCCAATGTGGGGCTCAAACTCACAAACTGTGAGATCATGACCTGAGCCGAAGTCGAACATTTAACCGACTGACCCACCCAGGTGCCCCTAAAAGTAAATTTTCAATGGCTGTTCTTGTTGAAGGAAAAAGATTAGCATTGATTTCCAGTTCATGCCATGTATAATACATGCTATTAGACCACTGAAATACTATCTCTTTGGGTAGTAAATATCCATCAATCCATAAGGATGTTTGCGGATATTTTTGGTAGTATAGAATATGTGTCATGTGCTAATAAGCTTTGACCCCCTAATCATCTTAAAAATGAAAGTTTACATTGTCCTATATTGTCACAACCTGATGGTCTAGAGGTGTCTAATTGTAAGAAAGGCTCCACCCAGTCAGAAAAATACTTTACAATAATGTTTTTAATATCATTCCATGCTCTGTACAGTAGGTTATTGATTATGCAACAATTATTTTTTAATTGTTCTCTTATGTAGAAATTTCTAAGATTAAGTAACTCGTTGGAGGGCCTGAACTTTATGGTCAATGTTAATAGTGAAATTCCAGTTGGTAGGCATGATAATCATGCATAGTTGAGACAATCATGCATAGTTGAGACAATGGAATATACTTCTCTGAATGCTGAGGAGATCTTGGAACCTAAATTTCCTACTGAATTAAGTATTTATTTGTTTTGGGAGAGAGAGAGAGTGCACACATGAGTGGGGGGAGAGGCAGAAAGAGAGGAGAGAGAGAATCCCAAGCAGGCTCTGTGCTGTCAGCAAAGAGCCCAATGCAAGGCTGGATCTCACGAACCATGAGATCATGACCTCAGCTGATATTAAGAGCCGGATGCTTAACCAACTGAGCCACCCAGGCACCCCTTGATTGTAGGCTTTCTAAGTCTAATCCTATCAATGGGTGGTCGGTCATGCCATTCATGGATGGTTGTTCCTAGTTCTGTGGCATAAATTTTACATTCAGGTTGTATATCAAACAAATTGAATTGTTCCTTTTGGAAGGTTATTTCAATTCTCTGTGGCATAGGTTTGTATACAATTCTCATAGGGTCAAGTAATTCGGTTCAAACACACTTGGCTTGAGTTTTGGTGTTGGGTTGGTAATGCCATGTGTCCATTGTGGCTTCCAGTGGAAAGTTCTCATACAGTGTGTAATATTCCAACATCCTCTCTCAGTAATACATGGGCCTGGACTATTGGGTAATATACCACATTTGTCAAAGGTGACTCCTTTAGCTATGTAAACTGGTATAGATGACTCAGTTCTGGTTATATTCTCATAGATAGGGTGCCTTGCTGACCATGTATGTTCCACGCCTCACACATCTGATGGTTGGATCAATAAAAAGGAATATTGTTGCATGCCTGGATCAAAATGTGTTGCTAAATTTGCATTAAAATCAATTCCCAGTGTTCCCCACCATGCTGGTGATTTTCCTTGTGTAATTCAGGTTTTATTAATCAAAGGATAGTAAAAATGTATTGAATCTAATTGTTATAATGGACATACCGGTATAATCACTTCCTTTGTTGTGTTGTATAGGTTGACTTCAGATTTTGATATTAGGGTAGCATTATATGTGCCAGTCATATTAAGTAATTTGCAGAAATATGTGTAGGATGATGTGTAGAAAGATAGGTAGAAATGGGGTTGGAGCAATTGAGTTGTGTCCTATACCATGTAGGCGTGAAAGGACCCAAGGTGATTGGACTTATAGCTGCAGTGCCCTTAGCTGCTTGCATCATTGCTTGAAACAGGCCCCCCTGCCTGACCTGAGTGACTCCATCTTATTCTCTACACTGCCTCCAAAACTGGGGAATGCAGACCAGCTAGGCAGAAAGTAAACATTAAGGAATCACCAGTCTTTTACCCTTTCCCCCTTTTAAGGAGCTCCCCTGACCCCTGAAAAAATAAGGAAGGCTAAAACTCCATACACAGTCTCACTGGGCTTTCTGTCCTGGGGGCTCTGCAGATGAAAACTGGGGTGACTGGTTGTGACATGGGTCCTTTAGGCCAGAAGTCTCTGGCCTGAGGATCCTAGAGCTTTAGGAGGCTCCTGAACAAAGGTGCCCCTTGTGCCCACTCCTCCCTTTCTCCTGGGGGTTCCCAGAGGTTCTGAGGCCTGGGAGAAGTTTCTCCCAATCCTAGGTGAAATGAACACTGACCATCTGTCCCAGGCATTTTTAACTCTGAAGGCCTAGAACAGGCACAAGTAAGCAGCGTTCAGGAATACTTCCTCAGTCCCCACCCCAGCTCTGTCAGCCCAGTAACTAGGCAATGAGTCCAGGCTTGGTGAATAGGCGGCAACCTTTGTCCAGTATTATCAGGGGGACTGTTTCCTAAAATGTCCCAAGCAGTTGTCTGAAATTCCATTCTTAGAGATTCTTTAAATCTGTGAGAAACTGAGTGCATTATGCCTTTAGAAAGGCTCTGGAAGCAGGAGCACCTGAGATACTGGGGAGACAGAGGGTAGAGGTACAAGTAGTGTCTATGATTGGGGCATCTGGGTGGCTCAGTCAGTTAAGTGTCCGACTTCAGCTTGGGTCATGAACTCTCGGGATTTGAGCCCTGCATCAGGTTCTGTGCTGACGGCTCAGAGCCTGAAGGTTGTTAGGGATTCTGTATCTCGCTCTCTCTCTCTGCCCTTCCCCTGCTCACACTCTGTCTCTCAAAAATAAACAAAAACACTTTTAAAAGTTTAAAAATGTAAAAAAAGAAGCAGGATCTATGAGAAGGGACCAGCCAAGATCAAGGGTCATGTGAAAGCTTGAGGAGCAAGGGCTCCAAATTATATCATCTACTTTGCACTGCATGGCTGGGGGAGAAGAGGGAGCTGTCACCTATCAGTGCTCCCCAGCAACTAGAGCTCTTTCCCAAGGAATCATTATAATCAAGAAAGAAGAAGCAGCAAACAATAGTGGCCTAAGAAGATGATTTTTAAAAGGCCTATGCACAAGAAAGATCCTAGAGAGAGGCTATGAGACAGAATAATGTGGAGCAGTTGCCTCAGTCGGGATAACTACCATGTATCTTTGTCCTTGGATGTGAGGATAGTGGGGCTCAAGGATCAGCACAGGTGAGGCCACCTCCCTGGCCCACTTGTCCATTTGCAATCTTCCATCTTTCAAATTCCTTAAAACTCCCTCCTTTCTGAGGACCTTTTCCCAACTAGAGACCCAGATTGTGCTTGTAGTGACATAGCCAGTATGGAGCAGAGGAAGCAAATCTCAAACCCTTGACTGGATAGAGCAGGAACCACCTGGACAGAGCACAAGAAAAAGGATGGACACTACAGGCAAAGTTTTTGGCACATTTCTTTGCACTGGGAAAGTCTCTGTGTTTCTCTGGGCTTCCATTTACTTGTGTGTAAAATGGGAAATAATCATTTCTGCTGTTCTCATTATAAATCTGAGATAATGATGCTTCTTGTACCTTAAAAAGACAAGAAATACACATACACACAGAGAGAAAAGCTGTCAGTTGCTTATTTTGTTTTGTCACTTAGGCTACAAACCCACAGGGCAAGAACCTTTTGTTCATTGTACCACAGCTGGCACCGAGTATATGTCATCAGTAATGAGAACATTGGGAACATATTGCAGTCTCTTCTCCTGTATTTTCCAGACATTGCTCACCACCCAGGCACCATGGTTGCAAGACCAGGGATGCAAAGCCAAAGATCCAGTCCATTAGTGACAAAATCACTTGACCACTACGTGGAAGACCAACCTATTCACTCATTCATCAAATGTGTGTTGAGTACCTACTCTGTGCTAGGCATTGTGCCAAGTGCTGTGAATACTATGGTGAATCCATTGTGGATCCTCTCCTTACAGAGCTTAGGGTCCAGTGGGCCATGACCATTGTCCCTTGTTAGAGGCTAGAACCACTGTTAGCATATATGGTCTATTCCCTCAGATTCTCAGTTCTTGCTTCTAAATCATACAATAGAAACTTTATGGAGGATTTTAACTGAGAGCTAATTTCCATGTGTGAGGGAGACAGGACAGGTAAAATAATAATAATAATAATAATGTGATTTTAACTGAATTAACTAAATCATTTGTAGTAAATTTCAAATTAGCCTGAAATAAACTTACTGATCTCTTTCTTCTTCCATGCAACAAATATATTTACCATGGGGTATGAGATATACATGTTGAAGGGGTTGAGAGTGGGGCAGGAATGTTTTATTGATAAAAATCATCAAATGCTATGTTCACTCCAGAAAGCTTTCTAACAACGGCTTGCAGAGACAGTAGCTGTTGCAAGTTCTCCCAACTATGGGAGCTGTAGAATCTGGAAGGTGACACCATAATGATGATGATAATGATTGTGCCTTCTCGTTGGCTGGGGAACCCAGCAAATGGCTTTATTCCTGAAGCTCCTGAAGGTTTTCACACCCCCTAGGACTCCTGTTTAGAATTCCTCGACCCAGTAGCTGCATAAACTGCCAGACCAATAATAAAAACACAACTACTAGAAAAATTAATACAGGACACCTGGGTGGCTCACTCGATTGAGCAACCAACTCTTGATTTTGGCTCAGGTCATAGGATCGAGCCCAGCATGGGTCTCTGCACTGATGGCATGGAGCCTGTTTGGGATTCTCTGTCTCCCTTTCTCTCTGCCCCTTCCCTGCTCGTGCTCTCTCTCTCTAAAATAAATAAGTAAACTTAAAAAAAAAAAAAAAGAAAAACTAATGATGATGATAAAAAATAACTTTCCCAAGTCACTTAATTTGGTGACATCATATTTACAAGTCACTGGGTGAGCTGATGTCTCCCCAGATCAAAAAGTAGAGCCTTGTGACTTTGGGGAAAAGTTTTATTTTTCTTCTCTCTCTCTCTTTTTAATAAAAATTTAATCTCAACCCAATTTATTTTTTAATTTAATTTTTTAAAAATGTTAATTCCAGCATAGTTAACATACAGTGTTCTATTAGCTTCAGGTGTACAATACAGTGATTCAACAATTCTATATATTCCTCAGTGCTTATCAAAATAGGTGTACTCTTAATTCTTTCACCTATTTGATCCATCCTCCCATCCACCTCCCTTCTGGTGACCATCAGTTTGTTCTCTATAGTTAAGAAGCTTTTGGGGGGGTTGTCTCTTTTTTATTTGGCTCCTTTGTTTTTGTTTCTTAAATTCCACATATGCATGAAATCATATGGTATTTTTCTTTCTCTGGCTTTAGATCCATCCATGTTCTTGCAAAAGGCAAGATTTCATTCTTTTTTATAGCTGAGTAATATTCTGTTGTATATATTTATTCCATATCTTCTTTATCCATTCATCTATTGATGAACACTTGGGCTGATTCCATAATTTGGCTATTGTGAATAATGCAATAAACATAGGGGTGCAGTATCCTTTTGAATTAGTGTTTTTGTAGTCTTTGGGTACTCAGCAATGGACTTTTTTTTTTAATGTTTATTTTTTGAGAGAGCGTGAGCAGGGGAGGGACAGAGAGAGAGGGAGACACAGGACCCAACACAGGCTCTGCCCTATCAGCACAGAGCCCAATGCAGGGCTTGAACCCATGAACTGTGAGACCATGACCTGAGCCAAAGTTGGATGCTTAACCGACTGAGCCACCCAGGCACCCCTTCTATGTTGATTATTTTTGAGGCAGAGAAGAGAATGAGAGAGCGAGCACACAAATGGGGGAGGGGCAAAGAGAGAGGGAGATACAGAATCCAAAGCAGGCTCCAGACTCTAAGCTGTCAGCACAGAGCCCAAGGCGGGGCTCAAACCAACCAACCATGAGGCCATGACCTGAGCCAAAGCTGGACACAACCTACTAAGCCACCCCAGGTGCCCCTATGTTGAATTTTTTGAGGAACCTCCATACTGTTTTCCACAGTGGCTACACCAGTTTGCATTCCCACCAAAAGTGCGCAAGTGTCTTTTTTTCTACATCCTTGCCAATACTTGTTTCTTGTGTTTTTGATTTGAACCATTCTGATAGGTGTGAGGTGATATCTCCTTGTGGTTTTGATTTGCATTCTCCTGATATGGAGCATCTGTTCATGTGTCTGTTCATGTCTTCTGCCCATTTTTTAAATTGGATTGGGGTTTTTTGGTGTTGAATTGTAGTTATATATTTTGTGGGGTTTTTTAATTTTTTTTTTTTTTAGTGTTTATTTATTCTTGAGAGAGAGACAGAGCATGAGAAGGGGAGGGGCAGAGAGAGAGAGGGAGACAGAATTCGAAGCAGGCTCCAGGCCCTGAGCTGTCAGCACAGAGCTTGACGTGGAGCTCAAATCCATGAACTGCAAGATCATGACTTGGGCCAAAGTCGGACACTTAACAACTAAGCCACCCAGGCACCCCATTTTAATGTTTATTTTTGAGAGAGATAGAGCATACGTGCGCGGGAGCTGGGGAGGGGCAAAGAGAGAGGGAGACAGAATCCCACGTAGGTTCCACACTGTCAGCACGGAGCCTGACACAGGAATCGAACCCACGAACCATGAGATCATGACCTGAACCGAAATCAAGAGTTGGACGCTCAGCCGACCGAGCCACCCTGACACCCCAGTTCTTTATATATTTTATACTAACCTTTTATAGGATATGTCATTTGCAAATATCTTCTCCCATGCAGTAGGTTGTCTCTTAGTTTTGGTGATTGTTTGCTGTGCAGCTTTTTATTTTGATGTAGTTCTAATAGTTTATTTTTGCTTTTATTTCCCTGCCTCAGGAGACATACCTAGAAAAATGTTGCTATGGCCGATGCCAGAGAAATTACTGCCTGTGCTCTTCTAGGATTTTTATGGTTTCGGGTCTCACATTTAGGTCCTTAATCCATTTAGAGTTTATTTTTGTGTATGGTGTTAGAAAGTGGTCCAGCTTCATTCTTTTGCACATAGCTGTCCAGTTTTTCCAACACCTTTGTTGGAGACGGTCTTTTTTCCATTTCATTTTCTTGCCTCCTTTGTTGAAGACTGACCATATAATCATGGGTTTATTCCTGGGCTTTTTATTCTGGTCCATTGATTTATGTGTCTATTTTCGTGCCAGTACCAGTACTACTACAGCTTTGTAATATATCTTGACATCGGGGATTGTGATACCTCCAGTTTTGTTTTGTTTTTTCCAAGACTACTTTGACTATTTGGCGTCTTTTGTGGTTCCATACTAATTTTAAGATTGCTTGTTTTAGTTCTGTGAAAAATGCTATTGGTATTTTGATAGGGACTGCATTAAATCTGTAGATTGCTTTGGGTAGTATGGACATTTTGACAATATTTGTTCTTCCAATCCATGAGCATAGAATGAATACTTTCCATTTACTTGTGTCATCTTCAATTTCTTTCATCAATGCCTTATAGTTTTCAGAGTACAGTTCTTTTATCTCCTTGGTTAAGTTTATTCCTAGGTATCTTATTCTTTTTGATTCAATTGCCAATGGGGATTGTTTTCTTAATTTCTTTCGGCCTACTTTATTGTTTTTTCTTATTTTTTCTCTATTTATCCCCGTATCTATCAACATCTGGAATTCTGCATATGTATGCATGTCAGAGGTTGCAAAGGAAAAGTAGACATGGGACCTAGGGTGAGGGGACAGACTGCTGCACCTGGGAAACTGGGAAATAAAGGGTGGGGGGAGCCTGATGAGAGGAAAGGAACAGTCAATTCACTGATGAGCCAAGAGCTGCCCCTTTGGAATCCCAAGGCAGCCCGTTTACCAGTCTTAAATGATTTGGTAATTAGTTGATCTCCATGTGACAGAGCATCACCCCACCCCACCCTGCCCCTGAAGGCCCAATACCCCAAGTAATCTTCAGTAGTTTCACCCAAGCCAGAATCATGGAACCCCTGCACTTGTGAACATCTCTGGAGGGTCTGAGACATGCCTCCTTTCCCCAGGATGCCTCTAAGGTTGTTTCCTGACTTTTGCCACATACCCAAACCTGCTACTCACAGACTGAGGCCCTGTGATCTGCAATTATCATAATATCACGCTAACGGTGACTATTGATTGAGCAGCTACTTCGTGCCTGGATGATACCCAGCTTCCCAAATTCACTTCTTCAGGTAGGTATTGTAAATAAGGGTACTGGAGCTCAGAAAGGCTAAGTATTGTGCCTAGACTTTACACCTCCCTGCTGATTCACCTCCAACCCACCTTAATCACTAGGCCACTGAAAGCCAGGCATAGAAGGTTCTATCTGCCTAGAGCCAACACTTTACAGCAGACTCAGCCCCAAGGTCTTTCCCCATTTTTAAATTTTCCTGCAACCTGATACCATCTGTCTTCTCTACCTCAGGAGGACTCTTGAAATTGCCAGGGACAGCAACCTAGTTCCAACAGGCTAAAAGAAAAAGGGAACTTTGTTGTTGTTCACATCACTAAAAAGTCTAGAGGGTGTTTCTAGTTAGTATAAAGCCTAGATGCTGGTCCTCTGGAATGTGTCACTCTGTCTCTTGATTCTGTGTGGTGTCGCCCTCAGGCAGGCTTCCCCTCATGAGGGCAAAGAAGCAGGTCTTGGTTCACATTCCTGCCAATCCTGGTAGCCCCAATGAAGAGTGCTCCTTTTCTCCATTTTCAGGGAGTTCTGCAGCTGCCATCTGCTGTGCAACAGGCACAGAGGCAAATTGTATGACTGCTATACAGTGTAGGCATCACCTGGGAACTTGCTAGAAATGCAGATTATAGGGCCCAATCCCAGACCTACTGAATCAGAAGTTCTGGGGGTGGGCCCAGCAATCTGTGTTTTAACAAACTCCCTAAGTGGTTCTGATGCACACTAAGTTTTCTAACTACTGGGTTAAGGAACAGGCGTTAGTGGGGTTACACATGTCAACAGTTAGTAGAAGAGCAAGGCACAGGTCCCCACGGAGAGACATGCTGAGGCAGGGGATTCTGTTGGACACACTGTAGGTGTATGTTCCCACCTACCTGTTTCTTTTCCTTGTAATAGGGCAAGTATAAGAACAAGTGTGAGTGCAGGCAGACCATTAGAGTGCTATGCTGGGTAGATTTGGGTACCAACTATATGGGAGTTGTCAGAAAAAGCCCACTGCCTAGCACTTGGGGACCTTTGGGACTCTTTTGAGATTGTAACTCTCCCAGCCTAGGAGAGGAAGCCAGTTGTCCTGGGGGAATCTGGGTCCAAGCACAGCTTTCACTGGGTCCAGGCAGCCCATGGTAAGATCCGGGGGTCACTGTTGGACAATGCTCTACATTGCACCACACCACATTTCTAGTAAATGTTTCCTAAAAACAGCCCTGCAGTTGAGTCTGGACCTATTTGAGCCATGCACCTGTCCTTGAACCAATCTGGAGAGCTGATAGATGAGGAACTGGATGAAGCTGACCCCTGGCTGCCTCCATCACTGCAAGCAGGTTTCCTAGCCTTATCCCTTACGGTAGTCCTAAGTGGGTCTCTGGGATAAGAATCTGGATTCCTGAGGTTTCCTGAAAATTCAGTCCTGCCCAAAGCAGAGGTGAACCCTGCCTGCTGCCTTTTGTAGTCCTCACTGGTATCAATAGGCCCCCATGACCTTTCCAAGCTCATTACTTGTCCCCACCAGGACTTGATAAGGATGCCAGCAACTCTAGCCTAGCAGGGCCCTCCCATCACATGGATGTGGGCAGAGGGGCCTGGTATCCAGGAAAGAGCTGGCCTGGAGGCAAGCTGGACACCTGAATCTACAGGATAACATTGTGTGTCACTTACGTTCTCTGGGCCTCCACGTGTCCATATACAAATGGTGGATTTGACTCTATAGATGCTCTAAGGCCCTTCCTAGTTCTTTTTTTTTTTTAATAAATATTTTTTTAATTTTTATTTATTTTTCAGAGAGACAGACAGACAGAGCATGAGTGGGGGAGGGGAAGATAGAGAGGGAGATACAGAATGTGAAGCAGGCTCCAGGCTCTGAGCTGTCAGCACAGAGCCCAACGCGGGGCTCGAACTCACATACCACGAGATCATAACCTGAGCTAAAGTCGGACGCTTAACCAACTGAGCCATCCAGGCGCCCCTAGCCCTTCCTAGTTCTAAGATCCTATTATTTTTAAAGCACTGTCTAATTTTCCAAGTATTCTAAATTCTCTGCCCTCAAAAACAGCTCCCTCACACCCACTGTACTTGACACAGCACTTTAAAACTTGACATGAAACTTTCCATACATGTTACATCATTTGTCCTCAAAACAGCCACATGAGGCAGATAGGTCTATCCCTGCCTCAAGTAACATAGGGGTTAACAGCAGACCCATGTCTCCTCCTTTCAAAGACCATCCCACTGCTCCACAACCCCTG
>NW_026057578.1:24153778-24230091 GCF_023721935.1 Panthera uncia | reverse complement strand
CCCCCCCCCCCCCCCCCCCCCCCCCCCCCCGCCCAAGGGCCTTAACCTCCTTTTTACCTTTCCTGGGGAAAAAAACTTCCAGCCATGGCCAGGCTGGAGATACTACAAAACCCTTAGCCAATTCCTTCTTTAACCCATGAAGCTTTGATGGTAGAGCCCAGACATCAGGAGTGGGGCATGGGGACACATCTTTCATTTTGGGTACCTGGTCAGTGTCACACATGTGACAGATTAGCAGACCTGAGATCAGAGGTAAGGCTGAAACCATATGTGAAAGGAGAGGGTTGTTTTATGGTTTCAGGTTTTGTTTTTTTTTATACAGTCTAGTTTTATTGAGTTTACCTGAGGCCATTCCCACATGCTTCTACACACAAGTATACAAACATTTATATCTTAACAAATGAAAATGTTGAAAGACACATTATACCACAGTGTAGTGTTTTTTTTAAGAACTGACAGGATATCTCCAAAGAGGAAAGGGGGGAGGTGGGGTGAGGGGAAGTCCTGAATAACAGAAACCAGATCTCAAAGGGGATGGGAGGTAGGGGACTGCATGGGATCTCCCAGGAGGGAACATCTGGAAAGGTATTTCCTATGTCTAGAAGGAGACAGACTTGAGGGATGGGAGTGAGCTTACACACAGGCAGGGGCCTCTTGGAGCAGAGCAACTGCCATATGACCTAGAGTGTTTAACCTTCCTGGCTCAGATAACAGTGGCCTAACCCCTCTTTTCCACTAAGAAGTTATTGTCCCAAAGACTACCATGGCAGAGCTGCTGAGGTGGGTGCTGTAGGCAGTACTTTCTGGTGGAAGTCTTGCCATTAGGTGACCCTCGTAAACCTGAGCCTGTGGGTATGGATTAGGCTTGGATTGGGGACTCAGAATCCTACCCAGTACAAAAGCCAGCTCACTCTCGTGGCCCTTCTCAGAGCCTGTTTCCTGATCTGAAAAACAGGAATTCAAGTCCCTCCCAGGTTATCATGAGGAATGAATAAGCACTTACAGAGCACAATGCCTGACACACAATTAGGTATGCAAGAGACAGTGGTGGGCATGGTAATGGGATCTGTTTTGACCATTGGTATCATGATCAGTTGAGAAGTGGGTCCTATATCATTTGTTATTGGTAATTGTTGAAGTACCAAAATTTGTACAGTTATTTACGGTGGAATCGCATCATATATGCAAGTAACTTATTGTTACATCATCTTGGGTCAGGCTGCTTGGCCCCTCTGAACCTCTGTCCTCATTAGTAACATGGGAAATAATACCACCTCATAGCCAGAGGCCAAAAATACAAAAATGAACAAACCATATTTGTGGAATGTTCAGTCAAATAGGGACATTTCGGGAGTCTGTGCAGCTCAAGGATTAAAACCAGGTCTCATCTTAGTGTTTGAGGCCTATTCTGCCTGTCCCCCAGGCCACCTTTCTAGCCCCTTACCTCATATCTCCCACTATAGTATAGCCAGACAACTCTTCCCTACCCCATCCCCACAACTCACTCTTGCTTAAGCTGTTCTTCTGCCTAGAATGCCCTCACCTTCAATTCCTCCAGTTAAAAATCATCAGTTCTTTCAAAATCCATTTCAAGCATCACCTCTTCTCTGCTGCCTTTCTCCTACTACTGCCAGAGACTGAATTCTAAAGCTGGGCAGAGAAAAAGAAGTGCCAGGAGATGGCAAAACTCTCTTGTGTGTGCATTCTCCCTCTACCTCGAGATCCCAAAAGGCTAGGGTCAGGTCTCAAACATCCCAGTATCCACAGCAGGCCCTCCATCCAGTGGATGAACCTGAGAATAGTCTCCAGTTACCCTTTCCAGGTAGGTTCTTATTTTGCTTTGATTTCCAAGACCAGCACAGAGTTTAATATATGAACACTTAGGCAAATAGGAAGAAGTTCAATTTCCTTTAAGTGGCCTCTTACAAATTTTAGGAAAGACACTTAACCTCTATGAGTCTTCACTCTTATCTATAAGATTAGGATAACATTATTACTAAGCTTGTTGTGAGAATAAAGAAAATCAACTACAAAATACCCAGCATCCAGTAGGTACTCAATAAATAATAGTCCCTCCCCCACCTACACACACAGGAGACAGGAGAGGAGAACTGGATCAACCCAAAGTGTAAATGGGGAGAAAAGGAAATATGAATTGGAACAGAAAAATATAAGGTAGAGGAAAAAATATGAATAGAGATTATAATAAATATAAGTGGGCTAAATTCACCTATTAAATGATAGTCTTTAGGTTAAAAAAACAGGCTTTTAATAAGAGACATACCTGAAGAGACAGAGTTCTCTCTTCACTTTACTCATTCTTCCAAGCCCAAGAGTTTATCTGCAGCCGTTATCACCCTACACTGCAGAACAACCCCTCGCCTTCATCAGCACAGAACTATTATTACTCCTTACTCATGCCATATATTGTTGGCTGTGGATTACCTGTATAATAAAGACTCAAAATTCTTTTAGGCACCAAATTTTTAATTTACCCACTTTCTTGCTCTCTTTTAACATTATAAACATTAATTAAACATTATAAACCAAATTAATATTTTTAATCCAGGGTTGTGATAGGAGCCATCATGTTACAAAGAGGTGGCAGATCTCTGCCTGCTTTTATGATTCTCTGGCCTCTCTCAACTTCTGGCTGTCACATCTCTTGTCCTTTTTTGGTTTTCCTATAACACTATATTCTAACCTCTGTAAAATAGGAACTGAAAGTACTGACCTCACTGTTCTGAGAAACCTCTTAAACAATAGAATGTCCAGTACTAAGCCAGGCTCTCAGGAACAAACTCCCAAGAGTTCCTCCCTGCCCTTTGATATAGTTCATTCTCATCAGTCATGGGCTGAGGAACCAGTGAACCAGTAAATTAGAACATGAATATAAAGGCCATAGGTCAGGGGAGGGCCTAGATGGAAAAGTGCATGGGTTTTGTGACTACCACTGCCAACTTCTAACCTAAGTAAGGACTGACTGAGTGAGCAGTTCCAAAACCCCTCTGCTCATGGCTCCCTACGGTTATCTCCTGTGTACCTCTATCATGACCAGGGCTTCAGAAGGGGCTTCTCAATTCACGATGCCACACTTGAAGCAGTATGCGAGATGCAGCAGCAGAGGTTAAAGACTGAGTGACCAGCCCCAGGAAGTCAATGGGGGACATTAGCAAACCTATTTCAAAGTTGGTGCCATTTGCTCTTGATGAAGAGAAGTGGAACCCCAGCAAGGCCAGCACCTTATAGCGAGCAACTATAAGGCAAACTACAGCCTGGTTCTCAGTAGCGGTAATGATCAGGCTTGAAAGGGCCATCACGGGACAAGCCTAGGTACTTGGCCTGCTTCTCAGTCAGCTTGGTCAGCTTCACATTCAGCTTACCCAGGTGGGCTTCAGCTACTGCTTCATCCAGCTGGAGAAAAACACAGGGAAGACCTAGAATCAGTGCCATGCTGTGCGACCCCGTACCTGCATCCAGCTACCAATAGAGACAAGAAGTATTCTGTGGGAGTTATCTGTCATATGTGTTACAAATACTACCTCATTCTATCCTCACAGCCAGTTCAGCGGATGTGTTGTTTTTGGCTGCCCAGCTCCCTTTACTCAAGAGGGAACCATGCTACATACTCCCCTCCAACTATCCCTGGTTGGACCATCAACTACATCTCTTTCCTCACCCTCCACCAACACAAGCAACTAACCAAATGCTCCTCTGGAATATATCTATGGACAGAACATATATTCTATGACAGGTAGAGACAAGGACTGTTCAATTCCTAAAAAGGGAGGGAATCTTAAACAGTGAGAATATCAGTCTCGGCTCACCAGTGGCAAGTCTATTTGACAGATGAAGTGAATGTAAAGAAGAAAACAGTCAAGGCAAAGAGAAAGACGAATCCCTGGATCCAGTGTCTGAATCTTAGACTCCTCTGTTACATAGCCAAGACTTCCTTTTTAGATTAAAATGGTTGTGACTGTTTTAAAATATATCCTTAAGTTCTTTGTCCATAAATTCATAATATCCTTTCCATCACGAGGTAGAGCCCAATTCCTCACCCTTTGAGTGGCTTACTTCTAATGAACAGAATAAAGCAGAAATGATGTCATGGGACTTGGAGACAAGGTCCTAAAAGGCACTTGCAGCTTCCTCCTTTGCTTTCCTGTGGATCATTCACTCTAGGGGGAAGACCAGCTGCCATCTCATCACGACACTTAAGCAACCCTATGCAGATAGACCCATGTGGTGAGGAATTGAGACCTGCCAACATGGACATGAAGTGGATCTTCCAACCCAGTCAAACCTTCAGATGATGACAGCGACTCACTGGGAGTCATACCCTGCTTTGGGCCTCAGTTTCCTCCTCTGTTAAATGTAGAGAATGATTTCTGCCCTGTGGAGGACACTGTGAGGACCTCTAAGAGGGTAGAGATGCAAACCCACCTTCTTGGGCAAGAAGTGGACCCCAACAGGGTACTTGTCAGGGTGAGTCCACAACTCTATCTGTGCCAGCACCTGGTTGGTGAATGAGTTGCTCATCACAAAGCTGGGGTGGCCCATGGCACAGCCCAGGTTGACCAGCCGGCCTTCAGCCAACAGGATGACACGGCGCCCATTTTTCAGCCAGTAGCGATCCACCTGCAAGTGGGCAAAGCAGCAGTGAGGGTTGGTAGGGCACTGTTGCCAATGTCCACCACTGCCTTATCCTACCCTGTTGTTCAGAAAGGCCTTCCTGCCTCCAATAGTGTCTGTGAAGGGCCTGGACTGTCCTAGAACAACCTCCAGCAAGTGGGTGGCACTCATAATTAATAAGAGCTAATATTTATTAAGCAACTCTGAGCTAGAGATCTCATGGGTCTGCTGTGAGAATTTAATGAGCTGAACAAGTAAAGTACTTGACATATGGCTTGGCAGATAGTAAGCACTTGGTAAGTATTAGCTAATAATTATCATTAATCCCACAGGCTAAGAACATACACAAACTATATGTGTGTGTGTGTGTGTGTACTTATCACATCTGATTCTAATAACAACCCTATAAGTACTATTATTATCCCCATTTCACAGATAGAGAAACTGAAGTTAAACTAAAGAAGTTAAGAGAAACTAAAGGATTAAGTTGTGGGGCACCTTGGTGGCTCAGTTGGTTAGCATCCATCCGACTCTTGATTTCAGCTCAGATCATGATATCACAGGTCATGAGATTGAGCCCCTACACTAGGCTCAGTGCTGACAGTGCAGAGCCTGCTTGGGATTCTCTCTCCCCCTCCCCCACTCGTGTGAGTGCATGTGTGTGCATGTGCATGTGAGTGCTCTCTGAAAATAAATAAACTTTTAAAAAATCAATAAATAAAGGGTTAAGTTGCTGCAGTTTGAGCCTGGACATTTTGAGGACAGATCCCATGTTCTCGACCACCATGCTAAATAAAAGTTGAATGGAGTGGTGCTCAACATTGGCTGCCCAGCAGAATCATCTTGGGTGCTTTAAAAAATGGGGATGTCTTGGTGTCACCCTAAGATTTTAAGTGGCCCTGAAACCGGGCTCTCTTCCTCCCTCATCCCACTGCCCAGGTTGCCACAGCCTGCTCATCTACCCTTCTTGGTGACTAGCCCACAGTCATGTCCCCCACAGTCTCCCATCTGCCCACCCTGCTAAGGCTTCTCACCTGGGGCTTGATGTTCACCTTCTCCACAGCATTTTCGTTCAGCCACTTGACATCAATCTCTACATCAAAGTGTCCGATGTTACACACAATGGCATCATCTTTCATCTGCTCAAAGTGCCTATTGGGGAGTGCCAACCCATGGAAGACCGTCAGGGACAAAGAGCAGCCCTAAGCCTCCTTTGCTCCCTGAGATCCCCAACCTGGCACCTACCGGCCAAGGATGATGTCAGTACAGCCCGTGGTGGTGACAAATATGTTGCCCTCCTGACAAGCCTCATCCATAGTGGTCACCTCATAGCCTGTGCAGAGACGGTGTCCACGGGTCATCCAGGGTGGCCCTGACCCTCCTCTGGCCCCAGTGGCTGACAGCCAACCCTCGCCCTGTCATACCCTCCATGGCAGCCTGCAGTGCATTGATGGGGTCGATCTCCGTGATGATGACGCGGGCCCCAAAACCCCTCAGGGCCTGGGCACAACCTTTGCCCACATCGCCATAGCCGGCTACCACTGCCACCTTGCCTGCAATCATCACATCTGTGGCCCGCTTGATGCCATCTATAAGAGACTCCCGGCAGCCATACAGGTTGTCAAACTTGCTCTGAAAGAAGAGGGGCAAAGGGGTGATGGGGGCAGGCAAGGCCCCTGGGCCTCAGACCTACTCTCAGCATCCTGGCCTAGTGGGTCTTGGACTGATCACTTTTTCCCACCAGCTAATGCACTCATATGCCCCTTGCTCTGATTAGCCCAAGACGTTCTCCCTAGCCTATGCCAGTCTAGAAGGCTTCCTAAGGATCAACTGCTAGGAGAGACTTGCTTAGAACCTGCTTCACTTTCAAGCTCTTGGTGCCCAGCCCTAAAACTCACTGTACAGTTCTTTCCCTCTTTAATGGACTTATTACCCTCAGTTATAACTCCCTTACCCCCCTCAAATGAAGGCTAAGTCCCTAGCCTGCAGCCTTCCCAGGGACCTTTCTTCAGAGGCTACTAAGCTGCAATGGGAACCAACAGCTGAACACGACACTGACGCACGGACTCACCTTGGTGACAGAGTCATTGACGTTGATGGCAGGCACCTTCAACTTCCCGTTAGCCACCATCTTGTATAGGTTGTGGACCCCTGTTGTGGTCTCTTCAGAAATGCCTCGGATGCCTGAAAAAGAACGGAGGGAATGAGCCCAAGGCCAGGAAGGGACTTCCCAAGGGATCAACGGGGTGCCTCTGGGATGAGGCCACAAGAGCCTCAGAAAACCCACACCTCAACTCACCCAAATTCCTCATCTTTACCCCCCAAAGCTGCTCCTCTTTCTGAGTTCCCATTTCCATGACTGATACCATAGTCACCCAATCCTCCAGACTAGCAGGCAAGAAGAGCCACCACCATCATCAGGCCAAAGGATTCCATCTCCCAGCAATCCCAAGCTTTCCATTCCTGCTGCCACTGCCCTAGTCCCCACCACCATCATCTCTTGCATGGTCTCCCAGCCATGACCCATTTTCTACACGGGCCAGCAGTCATTTTTAACGTATATATTTTCAGAGAAATCTTTTAAATACCATCCACTCACTTCTCTTTGCTCTCAGGATCAAGCCCAACTCTTCTCTCTTGGTCTGTTGAATCTGATTAAAGTTCCAGCCACATCCTGCAACTCTACCCAGTGAAGGAAGCTGCCATGCTGACTTCCTTTCTGTTTCCTGAATAGTCCATCCTTTCCTGCCTCAGGGCCTTTGCACTCACTACCTCCTCTACATTCCTCCCCACACTGCTTTTAGCAAAACTGACTCCTTCCCAGTTGTTCCCCGCCCTGGCCTATGCTTGCCCTTGAACCAGACCTTAGCCAGGCCTCCCCTCACCCCCCGCCCCACCCCACCCACCACCACCTAGCCCCACACCATCAGAAATCAGGAGGCCAGGCCCCAGCATGTCTGCAGGAGCCTGCCATCCTCCCATCTTCCACAGAACCTGCTGCTCGAGGCAGTAGGGAGTCCTGCCAGCCCTGCTGCTTTCGCATGGGCAAGAACCACCAACACCCTGCCCACCCACCTGCCGCACTTACCTGACAGGAGCTGTGGGTACTTGGTGTGAATGAGGTTCGTGAGGTCACCTCCATCATCCAGAATCATGTTGAGGGGCCCGTCCTTGAAGTACAGCGTCTGCTCAATGCACCACAGGTACTCCTCATCTGTTTCACCCTTCCAAGCGTACACTGGAGTTTGAGTGGCACAGCACATCAGGGCCTGGCCTTCCCCACTGGTGCCTGCTCCAGGAAACCACCTGAGCAGGGCCAACGTAACCTACCTAATTCCCACCTCCAGCCCTTCTGAGGACTCAGGCAATGAAAAGAACACAACTTAGAACCAGATAGATCTGAGTGCAAATCTTGGTTCTACACTCACCAGCTGAGTGACTGAGCAAATCACTTCACCTCTGTGAGCCTCAGTTTCCTCACCTCCAATGGTACTGATTAAGTGAGATGGAGGTCAAGATATAGGTATCTGGAAATAATTATTTCCCTCCTTACCACTTTCTGTCTGGGCCTCAGCAACTGGGACCTCAACCTAGTGACCAGGGCTCCCACCCACAATGCCTACTGCTGGGATAAAGGTGCTACAGCGTTACTGACCCACACTCAAGTGGACCCATGAGCCAAGGTCCAAGAGTCATTCTGCACTGCCCAGCAGTCTCTGTGGTAGGTTGTCCCAGGCTAAGTCTGGCCAAAAAGTGACAAATAGCAGCTACTATGCATAGAGCACTTTCTCTGTGCCAGACATTATTCTGACTGCCTTATACACCATCTAGTTTTTCCTCACAGAAACACTCTGAGGCAGGCATTACTATCACCCATCATTTACAGCTCAGAGAGGAGCAAAGATGTGCCTAGGTCACACAGCATGGGCATTCCAGAACAGACATCGGAATCCAGGACTCCTGACTGCCAGCCTAGACTGGGACACTGGTATGGGCCTCTCAAGAATCTCCTGTGAGCAAACAACAGTGGTCAAGGAGGCCCAGATGCCACTCCCCCAGACTAAAGCAGACAATGGTCTTGAAAACAAGGCTCTTCCCAGAGAAGGGTCATGGAGCCCAAATAAGGCTGAGGAGCAGGGGAAGACATGACAGTCCAGGGTCTGGAACGGTCCTCCTCCATCCATTTCCTTCTATGTATGGCTGGTTAGAAGGAATTGTGAATGTCCTATTTAATCACCATCAGAGCTAACCACTCCCCTCCCCAAGCCCTGGCAGATGTGTGCCTGTTTCTCTAGCAGCTTGTGATAGTCTTTCCTCAGGTTCCTAGACCATCAGACCCTAGGCAATGGACCTCTGAGGCTCTTTTTCTACCCAGTATCCCTCCCTGATTCTTTTGGAAATAGACCTACATCTTTCCTTTAAGGAACTTCCTCTCTGTAACATCGTGTGGTTCCCAACCATAAGATCCCACCCTTCCAGGTTACATGATTTGAGATGGGCCAGTAAGTGCATTCCATAGGATTTTAGATGATAGTGGGACAAAACAACTCTTTCCTTAAATCACTAGACTAGAATTCTACGACCATGACTTCTCTCCCCTGCCATGGGAAAACCTGCCACAGTAGGAGTCAGTGAACCAAACAGGGAGAAGCAGAGCCCCTTCATGCATTCTCACAACCCCTAGCAACAAACAAGACTCACCAGGAATGCCAGCCTTGGCAATGGCAGCCGCCGCATGGTCCTGGGTAGAGAAGATGTTGCAGCTGGACCACTGCACCTACAACAGCCAACAAGACAGGGCCGCTGGTCACAGACAGCTCAGAAGTACTGGGATCACGGGACAGGGATAAAGCAAAGCCGTGGACAGAGAAGGGAGAGGCTCAGGATCTAGTCCCAGCTGACTCTTCAACCATAGGCTAGGGACAACTGATGAGTAGATGGGAGACAGAGCATTGACAAGACCTGATTTAGGCTTTAAAACATCACGTGGTACTATGTGGAGGGTAAATGGCTCCACCGGGAAGCAAGGAGACAAGTGAAAAAGCTGCTGTAAGAATTCAGCAAGAAACACAATGGTAGCAGTAGAGGAGAAGGTGGGTACATTCTGAAGGTTGAGAGGACAGAATTTGCTGCAGGATTAGTTGTTGGGGTGAGAGAGAAAGAGGAGTCAGGGATGATCCCAGGTTCTAGAAGGCTGGTGTTTCCATTTACTTACATGAGGAAGACTGAAGGAAGAAGAGGGGAATAGGAAATCATGAGTGTGGCCATGTTGAGGTTCAGAAGTCTACTAGATCTCTAAGTGGAGAGGACTGACACATCAGCTGCCGGATATAGAAGTCTGGAGTTTCAGGGAGAAGTCCAGGCTAACACATATATTTGGGAGTCAGCACCATACAGACAGTATCTAAGGCCACAAAATCACATCACTGGGTGTGAATGTTGAAATAAGAGGTCCAAGGAATGAGCCTTGGTGTACTCAGTTGGTTTTGGCTGCTCTTCCCTGCCCCATCTTGGGAAACCATCTTACTCCAAAACTCCCAGACAGATTGGAAGAGCTGCCAGCTGTTGGTACTTATAACCCAGGCTGAAACAATCAGAGCACACCATCCTGCTGGCACCATGTTTGGTCCATGGCAGGCACATGACCCTGGGAGGGCCAATGAGAACCAGTCCTTAGATGACTCAGTAGGCCCTTGGTGTTGAGTTTTTCCTACCAGAGCTCCTCAATCAGGAAGATGTGAATTGAGAGAACTCAGAAACTATCTTCCCAGTCAGGGAGGAAATATGCATAACAATAGTCACCACAAAGGGTGGTGGCACTGTGACAAGCTTGGAGCCTCTGCCAACCGGAAGGGACATCACATTGGACTTCCCCTGCCCCCACACCAGAAATGCCAAGGGACTCACCTCAGCACCCAGAGCTACAAGGGTCTCAATGAGGACAGCTGTCTCCACAGTCATGTGTAGACAGCCAGCGATGCGGGCGCCCTTCAGCGGCTTGGAGGCTGAGTACATCTCCCTCATACGCATCAGACCCGGCATTTCATTCTCCGCGATGTCCAGGGCCTTGCGTCCCCAGGCGGCCAGGCTGATGTCGGCTGCAGGGCCAAGGTGGACGGGATTTCCATGAGCCGCCTCATCCCACCAACCACAAAGCACCACCACTCTCACTTATCCACTTGTGGACACAAAACACTAAATTAGGCAGCTCACAGCCTTGTGAGAGAACACATTTAATCAAAGAATCACACAGGTATGTGAAAATTACAAGGCAGGTAAGTGTCCCTTAAAAATTAGCTATCGGGGTGCCTGGGTGGCGCAGTTGGTTGAGCGTCTGACTTCAGCTCAGGTCATGATCTCACGGTTCAGGAGTTCCAGCCCCATGTCGGACTCTGTGCTGACAGCTCGAGCCTGGAGCCTGCTTTGGATTCTGTGTCTCCCTCTCTCTCTGTTCCTCCCCGGCTCGCACTCTCTCTCTCTCTCTCTCCCTCTCTCAAAAATAAATAAAGATTTAAAAAAAATTTTTTTTAATTAGCTATCAACCTATACGTACCTCCCACTACCCTTTCTGCTGCCACCTACCAACCTCCTCATTTCCTAAAGACTGTAGCTCCTTGTGCTCCATCTTCCAAGTCATCATTCTCAGTGACTTCCTCCAACGCCTTGGGCTCAACACATTTGCTTCATTTCCTTGACCATATGAAAATGCTGTTTCCCCAAGACTGATTTCTTTCCACTTGGAGGAAACTCACCTGTGTAACTAACACTCTTGGCCTCTCTGCCCTAAGGGAAGCAGAGTGCCTTGTCTGATTGGTAAACTTGAGAGGAACAAAGGGCATGCTCAGTTCAGCTCTCCCTTCTTCTGCAAGCAAGCAGCAGCCAGCCAGCCTACAGGAAGCAGTTTTTCCATACCTACCTAAGCTCACCTTGCCTGTACCTGGAGAGTAACTACTGAATTTGGCCTTTTGTTAGCAGGATCATCGGACTTCAACCCTAATCTACACCCTCTGGCTTTGATGCTATTAGTTATGAGGGTTAAGTTTTGGCTTCTATCTGCCACCTCAAATGTTTCAAATTTGTCCAAATTCTCAGACAGGAAGAAGGATACTATAATGCTCTCTCACCATCTCAATACTCTCCTAATAATCTCACCCTCTTTCTCTCCCAGCCACACCAACCCATTCTGTAGGTCAGTGGTTGCAAACTTCCCCGATACAGTCATCAGGCATACTTGTAACATCTCCCTGAGGAAAAAGATTCAATAGGTCTAGGAAGAGAGCTGGGACTCCTGGTGATTTTTATTATTAGGGAAATTCGGATCCTGCCAATCGCCCAAAGAGGTGGTGGGTGGAGGGAAAGGACTGTAGAGAATTTCATAACAAATAATAAAACTAAAACAGTCTTCCCCCTACTGTATAACTACTGTGCATTCAGAGATGAAATATTCCTCCCCCATGGGAGGGACTTACTCCCACAGTGACTCAACACACAACCCCCTTCCCCTATCACCCTCTGGCCCCACCCCCACCCATCCACCTTGGCAGGCCATTACCAATGCTACTCTCCTTTGAAAACCTTGATTTCAAGCAAACAACTCTGGCCATGTCCCATCTTTCCAATCCTCTCTCCCTCTGGAGCCCTAACTCCAATAAGAGTACAGTCAGTCAGGTCAGAACCTCTAATGCATTAATCCTACCAATTTCCAGAGTCCCTCACCACACCACCTTCCTATTCTCAACTTCTTCCACAGGTTCAGATTCCACTGTCTCCTCTGAGAACTCCTTGGCAAAACTCCCACCCTGGTTAAACCCAACCTTCCACTGCACCCAAGCCAGAGAGTCCAGCAGGAGGAAAATCACCATATGAAGACCATAAGTCTCACGGGGACACTCCGCAATCCTAACACATTTTCATAGTAAATTCACTCTTCTTTTCCATTCTGTCCAAACCTCTAATGCCTCTCCTTATCAACTAATGACCTCACTTCACAATTCACTGAGAAGAATTCAGAGCTATGCCATGTTTCCTCCATGGAATCCATTGGTCCTCATCTGTAGCTACACACCAAGCATTCTTTTGGTACAAGAGAGTGGTCTCTGCTAGGTGGGGCTTGATCCCATGTACTCTCACCTCCTTGCAGAACTCACTACTCCAGTGAACTGTTCTTCCCAAGGTCGCCCAAAACTGGCCTAATCCTACATCTAATGGTCGACTATCTATGTTCACGTGTCTCCCTGAAGCACTGCTCCCATGAATTTTGCCCCCCTTCTGAAATCCTGTCTTTTCTTGGCTTCTATGCCTATCCTTCTGTGGTTTTCTTCCTGCCTTCCAGGCTCCTTTTCCTATAACTCACTGTAATGTTTCCAAGCCCTCAGGGCTCCATCATCTCCCTCTTTCCAGAAGAGCATTACATTACAGGCTTTAAATACCTTCCCTACAGCAATGGCTCCTACCCAAACTTCAAGCCCAAACTTCTCCCCTGAATTTAGGACTCCTATAATCCAACTTATCTACTCACCATCTCTACTTGGATGACCAGCTATATGTATTATGTGTTGGGTTTGAGCCCCTGGGACTCCCGGTCCTCCTTCCCAAACTTTTACTCCCCCAACCTTCCCATTTTAGGAAATGAAACCACCATTCAACCAGCCACCCCAGACAAAACCTTAAGATTTCTTGATTCCTCTTTTCCCCTTTCGCCCCCTTCCAACCCATCTGCAACGTCCCAACACATCTTGCCACGTTGGATCACTGAAGCAGCCTCTTCACTGGTCTCCCTGTTCCCACATGCTATTCTTCCCACAGAAGCCAGAGGAAGAAGCGTTTTAAAATTTAAGTTACATCACCTCCACTCTTCTGCTTAAGTAAAAAACAAATCTCCACTGGTTTGCCCTTACTTTTGAATAAAATCCTAACTACTCACTGCCCACCCTTCTCCCCCACCTCTCCACCCTTTTTCTCCTCACCAGCTGCTCAACCACACGGCCTTCCTTCAGAGAAGCTAAATTCATTCCCACTTAAGGGCTTTAATCCAAGCAATTCTCTTAGCTTGGAAGGCTCTTCCCCAAGCACCTGATATAGTATCTGGCACAGAGTAGATATTCAACAAAAACCTAGAAACAACAAAGAACTTGGTGTATATATTCTTGCTGGAGGAACAGAGAGTGCACCAGGGTGACTCTACTGGTAGAGTGAGTAAGAGGATGAGTCAGGATTTTAGTCCCAGTGAGGTGGAAAGCTCCAAAGTTTTAAGGGGAGTATCATGACCAGATCTGTCTTTTGAAAAGACCCCTTTGGTTGCTGCATGTGTCTATGGAGCAAGAGACCAGAGAGGGAGGAGGAAGACTAGAACTGGGGAGGTGGCCATGCAGACAGATAAATGTGCAGATCTCACAAAACAGAGAAAATAGCATGACATTATCCAGATCCATGTCTGTCCTATACTTATCCTCTAGTCACCTTTCTATCACCAGTGCTCAGCAGGGCCTGGCACAGAGAAAAGCAAACATCTACTAACCATTCCTGGTTGTTAAAAAGGAATGAGAGGGGGGTCCATGAAAGGGGCTGGCACAAGACAGGGGTGGCAAGAAACAAAACAAATGGGAACCCAGTATTTGCATCTACCTATGAAGAAAGAGCCCAGAGAGGGGTTTACCCCAGGTTCCACAGCCAGTCAATGGCAGAGGTGGGGGTGGTGGCCAGGCAGAGGTGTCAGAGCTACAGACAGAGGCCCTTCTCAAGGATCAAAGATCATGGGAGGGGCCCAGCAATAGCAGACAATAGGCTTTGTCCTATCCTGCTAAGCTCCATCCCCTCAGCCACCACAGGTTCCTCCAGCTAAAAATAACTCCTTCACTTGCCCTCATGACAGGCATGCCAGCCCCTGAGTTTTCCATAGATCCTTCAACTCCAAGGGCACGGAGGAGGGTCTAGTGTTCCAAGTTCTGGGGTTTTTTGGTGCCCAGGTTGCTAAGGAATTATAGAAGTTGAAGGAGCACCTATCTAGGGCAAACCAAGAGGAAGAGCCAATACCCTTTCTGAGCCTGTTTCTTCATCTGTAAAATGGAAATAATAATCTCTAACCTTGCTATGAGCCCTGAGGATTAAAGATGTGATGTGGGGAGCACCTGGGTAGATCAGTAGGTTAAGCATCTGACTCTTGATTTCAGCTTGGGTCACGATCTCACGGTTCATGAGTTCAAGCCCTGCATGGGGCTCTGTGCTGGCAGTGTGGAGCCTGCTTAGGATTCTTTCTCCCCCTCTCTGCACCCCCCTGCTCATGTTCTCTCTCTCAAAGTAAATAAACTTAAAAAAGGAAAAAAAAAAAAAAAAAGATGTGATATGGGCAAGGTCCGGCATAAAATGCCTTTCCTGATGGCAGCTTCCTTCCTCCAATTCTATCCACCCAACTCCCCTACTTCCAAATGCAGCCTTACCTCCTCCCACATAACCCAATGCCCTCAACCCTGACCGGCTGATCTCTCCACAGTATGAGGAGCCCACGTTCTAGCTCAGGCACTGATGTGCCCTTGACTTAACCTTTCTGTACTTCAGTTTCATGGGAACAACGGTCTATTCTGGCCACTTGATAAGCTACTATTTCTACAGAATCTTTGCAAGTCCATCCTACTAGTGCCTCAGTTTCTTTCTCTGTATAATGGGATAAAGTCCACCTCCAAAGGTTATCTTGTAAACACACAAATCAGCAGATACACTGCAAGTGCTCCATAAATACTGATGCCTTTCTCCAGGTCTAATGGTGTCTTGAATTTACTTTAAAAACTGCTAGCAGCCTGAACAAGTTTGTGCTGAGAGTTCATTAGGTTTGTTCCAGGTGTGTTCACTTATATACAGTGGTGAAAAGGAGTGCTTAGAGGCAAACAAGGCCTACATTCATATCCTGCTAGACCAACTCACAGCTGTAAGATCCTGAGCAAGGTACCTTTATTCCTGTGTCTCAGTATACTCATCGTAAAATGAGAAACAGTCCCTTCTCCAAAAAAGTCGTGAGAACAAAATGAATTAATCTACAATAAAGATAGAAGGTGGTGCCCATCCCACAGTAAACTGCCCGGTGAACATTAACTATCAGTTTAACTGATAAATTGCAAGGATTTTTCTAAGCACTCCAAGTTTTCTTAGAGATTCTCTGCACGGCTGTCACTGTCGGCCAGGAGAGTGACCCTAAAGGTTGAGTAACGAACCCAAAGTCTCCTGTGAGGGGACTAGTGCCGACCTCAGGCTCGCTCTCCAGGCCTCTCCTCCCACGCCTGAGGGACTCCACTGCCCTCGCCTTCCCTACAGGAGGCCCAGAGAGGGGTGGGCACTTGTCCGGGTCCACCCAGCTGCCAGGATCGTGGCCTCCTGGAGTAGGTCCCAGCAGGTGCCAAAGGTCCCAGGCCGTGGCCAGGTGCGCGGTCCCCGCCAGCCCCAGGCTCTTCCGAGCGCAACACGCCGCCAGTTGGCGGCTCCGCAGCCCGCGCTGCTGCACCGGGCCTCGCGCGGCACGCCGGGACTTGCAGTCCGTGGCCGCCTCTGACTACCGCCTCGCTGGGACGTGAGAACTCCAGCCCCCAGGTGGCCTCGCGCGACCACGATCGCGCCGAGCCAGCGATTCAAGGGGTCCTGAGAGCCCCGCGTCGGCCCCGCGGCCGCCTCCCCAACAGGCCCCCAGCGGGCGCGGAGTCGATCCGGCCGGCTGCACTCCTGGAAACTCACCGACTTTGTAGGGCAGTTTGTCTGACATGCTGACAGTGCTTCCGCACAGTATGGTGAACACGGGCGAAAGGGGCCAGGCCTGGGGCTACAGACTCACACAGGAAGGGCGGCGCTGAGCAGGGACCTGTGTGTGGCGCCGGCGCCTTTAAATATCTTCCTCTAGTTTGCATATTCAGGATCCCGCTAGAGCTGAGTGGTCCGGGGCGGGGCCCAACGCAAGGGGGCGGGGCCGGGACCGGAACAGACTTCGATCCCTGCTAGGGAGAAAAACCGTTTTTTGTCCACGCTGGGTTCGGAAGGGAGCTCAGGGAGAGGCCTGAGAGCAAACCTGAGGCCGTTCTTTCTTTCATTCGTTCAGCTTGGAAATCCGAAGTCAAAACTGAATGGAACTGCCGTTCTAACCAGTTCACTTACCTGAGCCGCAATTTTCTCTTTAGTAAAATGGGCCAAATGACACCACATGGATTATACGTAAAGTTGCAATATGTCAAGTACCTAGCACACCCCAGATCTTCCACCCTGCTCCCCTCCAGGTAACCACTATCCTTAGTTTAGGTAAACTTGTATGCATTTTAGTACTTTAACTACATATGTGTAAATCAAACGTTTCATAGAATTCTTTCTGTATTTGACTTTTATATAAATGGTACCATACTGTACTTAGCCTTCTGCAACTTGCTTTTTTCTGTCAATACTATGTTTGTACAAGTCACGTATATAGCTTAAATGTATTTATTTTTGCTTTTGCTGCCGGATATTATTTCGTTGTACACATGACATGATTAATTTATCTGTTCTATTTGCTCAAGTTATATACAGTCTATCGCTATTGCATACATACTGGAGCAATGGACGTTTCTGTACTTGTTTCTTAGTGCACATGTGTGGGTGTCTCTGGCGCAGAAATGCACCTAGAGCTGGAGTTTATGGGCTGACACATTAGTAACTTTCCTAGATATTGCCAAATTGCTTTCCAAGGTAGTTTCACCGTTTACCCTCCCACTGGCAGTATCTTGAGAGGGCCTGTTTTTCCACATCTCTGTCGTCACTTGTCAGCCTAACAAATTTGTGTTGACCTGATGGGTGTGAAAATGTATCTACTTGTGATTTTAACTGGCCACCTGAAAACCCTTTCACATCTTTCAAGGAACCCCGCCCCCCCCCCACTCCATTCCCCAGCTGCCATCCATTTTCTTTCTCCCCTTCTCAAACTTTTTCAGAGTTGCCCCTTTCTGGATCTGCACTTCCACACCTCCCACTCATTTCTCAGGTGTGTGGCCTCTACCCCCAGGCCTCTGCTGAAAGTTCTGCAGCTAAGGGCATCAGGGATCCTAGCTGAATCCAACAGATGCGCCTCAGCCTGCATTCCCAGCTCCTAGCGACACACACAACATGCCCTCGGTTTCCACTTTCCTGTCTCTCCTCCCAGTAGTTATTCTTGTTCACTTAGTTCCTTCTCTGACCTTAGCAACTTCCTTCTTCTCTAGTGCTCTCAAGGGCTGATGTTCCTTTTTCCTCTTACTCTGCTCCTTCTGCCTGTGCCATCTCACCCACACTTAAGGCTGTTGTGACCACTTCTATCAAGTTGGTCCATGTGTCCATAAAACACTGCCTTGCCCTGAAAGCCACCTGTTTCCCTTCTCAATAACAGGCCCCTGCTCCCCACCCCTGGAGTTATTACTACCATGAATTTTGTCTTATTAAATTCCTTTGCTTTTCGTAACGGGTTTTACTACCTATGTGATTATCCCTATACAGCACATTGTTTAGTTTTGACTGTTTTTGCCTTTGTGTAAGTGAAATCATGCTGTATATATTCTTCTGCAACTTGCTTTTCTGTCAACATTGTGTTTGAGTCCTTCGCATAGATGCTGTAACTATGGTCCATTTATTTTCTGTATCATCCATTGTATGAATATACCACAATTTACTAATTCATCATTGTTGATGGGTGCGGCACGTGGGTGGCTCAATCGGTTGAGGATCTGACTTCGACTCAGGTCATGATCTAGCGGTTGGTGAGTTCAAGCCCCGCACAGGGCTCTGTGCCGACAGCTCAGAGCCTAGAGCCTGCTTTGGATTCTGTGTCTTCCTCTCTCTGCCCCTCCCTCACTCACATTCTTTCTCTCAAAAATAAATAAACATTAGGGGCGCCTGGGTGGCTCAGTCGATTAAGCGTCCGACTTCAGCTCAGGTCATGATCTTGCGGTCCGTTCCAGCCCCGCGTCGGGCTCTGTGCTGACAGCTCAGAGCCTGGAGCCTGTTTCAGATTCTGTGTCTCCCTCTCTCCCTGACCCCTCCCCATTCATGCTGTCTCTCCCTGTCTCAAAAATAAATAAACGTTAACAAAAACATTAAAAACATAATAATAAATTAATAAACATTAAAAATAATAATGAATTGTTGATGAGCATTGAGTTCTAGTTTTTTCTACTCCAAATAATACTGCTCTAACATTCTTCAGATATGCTCATGTCCAACTTAACTAGATAGTATTAATCCGTTTCTCAAAATGGTTGTATTAGTCTGTACTCCCACCAACTTTAGATAAAAATTCTTGTTCTAACTCCTTACCAGCACATCCTATTATAATATTGTTATTTTTTGCCAACCTGGCAGGTACGAAATGATCTCTCATTGTGGTTTTAATTTGTATTTCTGTGACTACTAATGAGGGTGAGCACCTATTCATATGTTATTTATTCATATGAATCCTATCATGATCCTTTCTCTGTAAAAGTTACATTCATGTCTTTGCCATTTTAAAAAAAGATGACTGTTTTTTTCTTTTCAATTAACAGGAATTCTTTGCACATTTTAACCATATGTGTTGCAGGTATCTTTCTCTGGGTTTGTGGTTTGTCTTCTCATCCTCTCTGTTGTTTTTTGATAAGTAAGAAATTCTTAGTTTTAATGTAATCAATTTTCTCTTTTCCTTCGGATTAGTGGGAGTTTTTGTCTTGTTCTAGGAAATCTATATGTCCCAAGGTCGTAAAGAATCTCTCCTGTACTGTCTTCCCAAAGTTGTATAATTCAAATATGTATGTAGTAAGAGGTAGAAATTCTGTTTCATTTTTTTCCCCATGTGAATAAGCAGTTGTCCCAGCACCACTTATTGAATAGTGCATCTGTCGTAGACTCTAAGTCTAAAGTTCTCTTTTGGTCAGCAAAAGAGCAGACGCAGGATTAAAGCAAGAAATGGCTAATGTCCAGGAAAAGACAAGAGGCCCAAACAAAGGTCCTTGCCCCGTTTTTATTAGGATCAGAAGGCTTACAAACATGGCGATGGATGTGCACAAAGAAATGATGAATCTGTGAACATTAACTTGTGGACATGAGGGAAAGGGGATCTTGAGGATATTTGGGGTTAGGGGTTTGGGTTAATACAAAAAAAAAAATCCGGGTGCCAGGCAGTAGGGAAGAAGGTTGTTTACGATGGACATGAGGCGGCACCACTGTTTATATTAGAGGAAGAGACAGGGGAAATAAGCTCAGGGTTGACAAGGCACGTTTTCTTTTGTTAACCATTTCCACTCTGGGCTCCTTTGCCTGCAGTGCAGCAGTCCATAGTCCAATTCACCAATTTACCTAACCTGGCCCTATTCTCCTGTGAAAGCAGCTTTTCTGCTATAGTACTAAATTGGGGGTGCTTCTACCCTGAATATCTAATCTTGTTTTTTTCATATTCCTATGTATTGGGCACCTTTGTGCCATTCCTATTTTAGGCCTTTGCCTCTCCCTCTCTATTCTGGGGGCTCTGCACCCCCCCTCTATTTTGGAGTGCCTTTGCACCTCCTTATTTCTGGTACCTTTATGCCTCCCTATTTTCGGGGTACCTTTGCACCCCCCCTATTCTTGGGGTACCAATCTGGTTTACCCAAACTCAGGTTTGAGCATTTTATGACTTTGTATTTGTTTAAGCCTTGTCCACCCATTGGTGTAAGCCCGGGGGATTCCTAAGCTTATCCCCCACAGTTCCCCCTTTTTGTTTTTCTTGGTTCTTTTAGCTTCATGTTCGGGACCGTCATGATGAGCTTCTGGTCGTTCTTTTGCTTTTGGATGGCTTGGAGGGTGATTCTGCAAAGACATAAAAAGAGACACAGTAAAAGCATTCTGCTTCCCAAAATTACCCAGAATTTTAGATGGGTGCTAGCCATAAGTGAGAAAGGATTTAGGTCGCGCCACATTTCCCAGGAATCAGCCCATTCATTTTTAAGCGGATCCTCTGCATATTGTAGCTGTTGGTGCAATACCATATCTAAAATATCTAGATCTTCTATATTGTCAGAGAGGTGGGAAGAAAAGACACTGCGAAGGTGTGTCTGGACAGCATCCCAAGCCTTTTTCAACAATGCCCACATAAATATGTTTTAAACGTGTGGATATCCATTTGGGGCATACAATGGACTGAGTTTAGTAAAACGACTCCCATGTAGCTTAGTAAAAGCCCTTCAAATATTATCCATCCCTCATGTGACGTAAGCATCCATGCCTCTGCTTAACAGGAATAACACAAATGTGGAGGATTTTGAAGGCTGGCACCAAGAGAATTGCCATAATTTTCCCAGTCTTTGGATCAAAGGAGGAGGCATTTTATTTTTTTAAAAAATTTTTTTTCAACGTTTTTTATTTATTTTTGGGACAGAGAGAGACAGAGCATGAACGGGGGAGGGGCAGAGAGAGAGGGAGACACAGAATCGGAAACAGGCTCCAGGCTCCGAGCCATCAGCCCAGAGCCTGATGCGGGGCTCGAACTCACGGACCGCGAGATCGTGACCTGGCTGAAGTCGGATGCTTAACCGACTGCGCCACCCAGGCGCCCCAAGCATTTTAATCTTAACCTGTATACTTTTAAAATCCATTTATTTTAACCTTAGTCCGTTTTGACCACACATAAAATTCCTTTTTAAAGATTTTCCTTCAAGAACCTTCTACAACACTTCTTTGTATTTAGATTTTGTCTCAAGCCATTTTTCTCCAAATAACCAGTCTCATTTAGGACAAAATTACTTTATTTTACCTTTAACGAGAATATATTTCCATTTCTTATATCTTTCTTGCCTTTTACTTTCCTACATACAGAGTCGCTTTTTTATTTTTTTTTTTTTTAGTTTTATTTACATTTAACCAATTGTGAATTGTCTGTTACATTAGAAAAATTTTTAGGTGGTAGACTTATGAATCCATTAAGCATAAAACATGGATTTAAAAAAATTTTTTTAAATGTTTACTTGTTTTTGACAGAGAGAGAGAGAGAGACAGAGCATGAGCGGGGGAGGGGCAGAGAGAGAGGGAGACACAGAATCTGAAGCAGTCTCCAGGCTCTGAGCTGTCTGCACAGAGCCCGATGTGGGGCTCAAACCCACAGACCACGAGATCATGATCTGAGCTGAAGTCGGACACTCAACCGACTGAGCCACCCAAGCACCCCAAGCTTGGATTTAAATATTCTTAGTTTTTGTTGCCAAAAGAAGTTAGAAGCATAAACTTATGTCTAGTAAGCCGTGCTTCATCATTCCATCTGATTTGGAAAAGGTCTAAATGTCCAAAGAACTTAATTATTTTTATCATTTAATTTATTAATAAATTGATAATTCAATTTATCATTTAAGCAAAGTGTTAAAGTTTTAGGTTACCAAAGACATTGAAAGCTATCTTAACAATTACCCATGGAAACTATGAGGCAAACAAAGTTAACCATTACTTTAAGTCACCCTTTTGCTAACAAATTGGAACAGAGATAACAGGAACTTATTTGACCTTTAGTAAACCTTAGTAGAATAAAGTTTTATATTTAATACTGATAACTTTAAAGACAGAACCAACAAACTTAAATTAGTATAAACACCGACTATGTTTCATTTACCATTTAAATCCTGGGAAGTTTGTTAAAACCTTAGGAAGTTATTAAGCACATCCTAAATAGGATTACAGATCATTACAAATCTTAAAACTTTATGTATTTATTTAACCAACGTGGCAATAAAAGATCCTAAAGGCGAATGTACAGCATTATATGGTTGTTACCAAAACCTAGTTCCTTTAACATTGAGAAGTTTTACCTAAGCAATCAAAGACCTGATGAAGATGAAACCTAAAGCCTTGGTTTTCCCACAGACAAAAGAGGAAAAAGACCTTTGTTTACATTGCTTATCAAGAGCAGAACAGTCCAAGAAAACTTTGTCTTGTTGAACAGAGAGAAAAGCAGAATTTTAACCTTATGCCAGTGTACTTTCAAAATTTTATTCATCTCAACTTTAGTAGAATAAAGTTTTATAATTTAAAAGACATGCCTATCTTAATAATATTTTATCTGTGTTTTCTTAAAAGTTTCCCATTGTTAATCTTCTCCCATGGAACCAGTGGGGAAACTTAAAGTTTAAGGAGGCAGGTTTTTGTTGTTGTTGTTGTTGTTGTTGTTGTTGTTGTTGTTTTTGACTTTGGACAGTGTGGGCCGAAGGAGTGCTGTCTGAGGCTTTGAAGAGTCAGATATGCAGGCTGCAGGCGCAGACTGTGCAGAAACCAGAGGAGAGGGGGAGAGAAGGCAGAAAGGGTGAGAAATCTCCAAGAGGCCTGAAGGCGAGGCAGACGGAGGCACAGAGTGCAAAGAAAAGAGTTCACGTGATCCTAAAGCCAGTCAGCTCAGATAGATGAGCAGATACCGATTTTTGTTTTGTTTTGTTTTTGTTTTCCACTAGTGGAATTAGGCAGTCCACGTTGAGAAGACAGGGAAAACAGGGAAGTTCCCTGAAACAAAAGGAGTTTTGGCAGCTGTTTGGGAATATTTCTTAAAATCTCTATCCCGAGGTAGACTAGCCAGAGACAATTGGCTCTAATCATGATAGTTATTAATCCAAGAAATGAATGAGGGAGAAGCCTTCACATATAGTTAGAGTAACCAGAGTATATAGGAAGAAACCGTGAGAGAGAGTTAAGAGTTCCCTACATTAGGGATGCCCTCTGTAAAATCCACCACACTATTTCAGTGCATTGCTTTGCTGACAATGACGAAGCTGGGCTCGCTGCCTTGGTTGGGAATATTGCCCTGTGTCAGACAGTTGTTTAAAAGACACCGGAACGGCAGCAGCGGCAAAGTTCTGCATAGCACCAGTCACGCAAGCATCATGAAACTCTTGGGCACAGACAGTATACTGGGCTGGGGTCCGAATGATGTTCTTAAGAGAGCCCTAGTCCCAGGCACACATGGAATGAGCGCCATGAATATTTTCTAAAATACCGATTGTAAAAGGGCTGTGATGGACCTACAGCCGAACTGATTTTTGCAATTCTTTTACTATTGGAAAGATCAGGCCTTCATGGCTCCGTTGCCCATTTTGCCTGACAACGGGAAAAAGCTGGAGTTTACTGGCCTTATGGGCTTTTCTAATATACTTTTGCATTGGGGTGAGGACTTTATCAGAGGCAGTTGGTGAGGTTTTTAGAGGCTCGACATTGTCCCACCCTTTTGGGGGAGGAGGAGTATCTTCCGGCTATAAAAGAGCAAGAGTACAGGGGGAGCGAGATTTTTCTTCCTTTTTAGATAACTCTACGTCTTTGTATGCACTGTCCCAGCTCAAGGGGGATGGGGGAATGGACTAGGTGAGGATTACTTTAGGGGGGATTTTAGCCCCTTTAGAATGCCTGGCCTTCATTGTTTTTTTTCTACTTGTTCCCACACTTCAGGGGTTAGGGAATGCGCGCGTGTGTGTGTGTGTGTGTGTGTGTGTGTGTGTGTGTTTCTTGCTAATTTAGTAGATGAAAATGATATATTGTTGAAATTTCTGTCCCATTGGGATAAAAGTTTCCTGCTCCATAATGAACCTAGTGAGAACATCCCATGGAAAATCTCTGACAGTCTATCTGATTCTGTGCATTATAGTGTCAGATACTTTATTTTCCAGTTTGTTTCTTCAGAAGTGATTTCCATTCCCCTTTCATATTCATACATCTCTGGTGGTGATAACTTCCACCTGTCCCTGTCTCAACTTTGCCTATCAAGTCTCACACTTCATTGTCGACACTCCTGCTATGAACCTGGGGGAGGCATATCACCTTTCTGAGCCTCCTTTTCCTCTACTGTAAAATGAGAATGCGAGTCTCAACTTAGAGGGTTCCTGGGAATCAGAAAGCATTTTACCTTCACATGGATACATCACTTTAGAGGTTACAAAGCACTTAGGAGTCCATTTTCCCACGTTGGAAAATTAGTAACTTTTTTCCTGTTAAACAGATACATTATATGGAATGTAAAAAATATAGTAAAGTATAAAAAAGAAACTAAAACTAATTCAGAGAGATGACTATTAAGAGATTATGACTTACCATTTTGATAAATTTCCTCCTGGTCTCTGTTCATTACATATACACGTTTTCTATATCTGAAATCATATTGTATATGCTTTCCTTTTTTTTTTTTTTTTTTTAAGCAGGCTCCATGCCCAGCATGGAGCCCAAGTTGGGGCTTGAACTCAAGAGTTGGAGTCTTAATTGACTGAGCCACCCAGACACCCCTGTATTGACTTTCTTCTGCCTCTTTTTTTCTACCTAAAATTATCACATGAGCTAGCTTCATAATACTCTCAATTTATGCCTGGTTGTATTCAAAGTCCTTTGTAAATAGTAGCTCATTTAATCCTCATAACACCATTAAGAAGTAGGTTTTCCTCATATTGCAAATGAGGAAACTGGCACAGAGAGGTTAAGTAACTTGCCCTTGTTACACAGTTAACAAGTAAAGTAACTAGAATTTCAACTCAGGTGGTCAGACTCCAGAATCTGTTCCTAATTCCTATATTATGCAGTTTCTCATATTATAGAATATTCCACCCTATGGATATATCACAATTTATGTAACCAAGCCTCTATTGTTTCAGTTTCCCTGTTACAAATAAGACATTAATGTGTCCCACCTCTGATACATTATGGCTTCAGATAAACTCACAGAAATAGAATTGCTTGCTTAAGGAATATCAATATTTGTCAAAGTCTTGATCCAACTTGCCAAATTACCCTCCAGAAATTTGGTTCCTATTTTTGATACTCTCCAAAACTGGGTATAATTATAATATTTCAAATATTTTCTGGAGCAGCTGGATGGCTGTCAGTTAAGCAACTGACTCTTGATTTCAGCTCAGGTCATGATCTCACAGTTTGTGAGTTCAAGCCCCACATTGGACTCTGCACTGACAGAGCAGATCCTGTTTGGGATTCTTCCTCTCTCTCTGCCCCTCCCCCCCTTGGGCTCTCTCTGTCTCTCAGAATAAATAAATAAAAACTTTTAAAAAATACTTTAAAATTTTAATTTAAGAAAAATATATTCTAATTTATTGAGTGAAAAAACTTGGCCATACACTCTCTAACCATAAGCATTATCCCTTTTATTTTTCTATTTTTGAGAGAGAGAGAGAGAGAGAGAGAGAGAGAGAGTATGAGCAGAGGAGGGGCAGAGAGAGACAAGGAGACCCAGAGTCCAAAGCAGGCTCCAGTCTCCCAGCTGTCAACACAGAGCCTGACATGGGACCTGAACCCTTGAGCCATGAAATCATGACCTGAGGCAAAGTCAGACCCTTAACCAACTGAGCCATCCAGGTGTCCCTAGCATTACCCTTTTTTAAATGAACTTTTTATTTATTTTTTATTTTTATTTCTTAATGAACTTTTTATTTTGAGATAGTTGTAGATTCACATGCAGTTGTAAGAAATAATACAAAGAGATCCCATGGTCCCTTTACCCTGTTTCTCCCAATGGTGACATCTTGCAAAACTGTACAAAATCAAAACCAGGATATTGTCATTGATACAGTCAAGATACAGAATTTTTTTAAGTTTATTTATTTATTTTCAGAGAAGAGAGAGAGAGCGCAGGAGCGGCAGAGAGAGAGGGAGAGTGAATCCCAAGCAGGCTCCCACTGCCAGCACGAAGCCCAATGTGGGGCTCTCAAGATCATGACCTGAGCCGAAATTAAGAGTCAGACTCTTAACCAACTGAGCCACCCAGGAGCATTTCAATCATCACAAGAATCCCTCATGTTGCCGCTCTATAGCCACATCCACCTCTCTCTTGCTTCTATTCCCCCAACCACTAATCTATAGTCCATTTCTATAATTTTGTCATTTCAAGAATGCTATATAAATGGAATCCTATACTATATAACCTATTTGGGTGGCCTTTCCCATTCAGTTTAATTCTTTGGAGATTCATCCAGGTTACTGCATTTATCAATCGTTCATTCCTTTTTATTGCTGAGTGGTATTCCTTGGTATGGATGCACTAGCTGGTTTAACGAGTCACCCATTGAAAGACATCTGGATTGGGGCTCCTGGGTGGCTCAGTCAGTTAAGTGTGCAATGCTTGATTTTGGCTCAGACCATGATCTCAGAGCTCATGAGTTCAAGCCCCACATCGGGCTTTGCACTGTCAGCACAGAGCCTGCTTGGGATTCTCTCTCTCCCTACTCTCTCTGCCTCTACCCTGCTTGTGCTTTCTCTTTCTCTCAAATAAATAAACCTGAAGACATTTAAAAAAAAAAAAAAGACATCTGGGTTATTTCCAGGTTTTTTTTTAAGTTTTTCTTTCTTTATTTTTTTAACGTTTATTTATTTTTGAGACAGAGAGAGACAGAGCATGAACAGGGGAGGGGCGGAGAAACAGGGAGACACAGAATCTGAAACAGGCTCCAGGCTCTGAGCGGTCAGCACAGAGCCCGACGCGGGGCTCGAACTCACGGACCGCGAGATCATGACCTGTGCCAAAGTCGGACGCTTAACCAACTGAGCCACCCAGGCGCCCCTGTTTTTTCACTTTTGTCAAAAATTGGACACATTTATTTCCATCTATTTCTAAGTTCCCTATTCTGTTCCACTGATCTATGTGTCTGTCCCTCTGCCAGCACTACAGTCTTGATTTCTATAACTCTACAATACGTTTTGAAATCGTATTCCTCTAAACTGATTCCTCTAACTTTTCTTTTTCAAATTTGTTTTAGTTATTGTAGTTTCTTTGTCTTTCCATATAAGTTTTAGAATAATCTTGTCCATATCTAAAAATTTCTTGCAGAGATTTTGATAGGAAATGCATTAAACTGTATATCGACTTGAGAACTTACACCCTTTACTATGTTGATTCGTCCAGTCCATGAACACAGTATGTTTCTTCATTTATTTAGATCTTCTTTGATTTCCTTCATTAGGAAGGTGTACCTGTGGTGTTAGATTTATACCTAAGTATTTCTTTCTTGTTTTTCTTTTTCTTCTACCTTCTCTCCTCCTCCTCCTGCTGCTGAATGATACAGCATTTTTAATTTTGGTGTCCATGTGTTCAGTGCTAATATATAGAAATATAATTGATTTTGTGTGTTTCTTATATATCTTGTGGATACAAGATTATCCTTGCTGAACTCACATATTATACAAACTTGGGGGTTTTTTGGTGGTTGTTGCTGATTCTTTGGAATTTTCTGTGTAGCCAATCATGTCACCTGCAAATAGGGACAGTTTTATTATTTCTTTCTGGTCTGTGTGCCTTTTATTTCCTTTTCTTGCCTTATTGTACTGCTACAACTTCCAGCACTGTGTTGAAGAAAAATGGTAAGACCAGACATCCTTGTTTTGGTCCTGATTTTAGGCAGAAAGTATTCATTTCAGTCTTTCCCCATTAAGTATGTTATCCATAGGTTTTTTTGTAGATGATTTTTATCAGGTTGAGAACATTCCACTGTATTCCTATTTCTGTTTTGTTTTTTTGTTTTTTTGTTTTTTGAGACAGATACAGACAGATGGAGTGTGAGCAAGGGAAGCAGCAGATAGAGAGGGAGACACAGAATCAGAAGCAGGCTCCAGGCTCTGAGCTGTCAGCACACAGCCCAATGTGGGACTTGAACCCACGAACCACGAGATCATGACCTGAGCCTAAGATGGATGCTCAACCAACTAAGCCACCCAGGCGCCCCTGTTTTTTTGTTTTTTTTTTTTAAATTGAACAGATGATGAGTTCTGTCTTGTGCTTTTTCTGATATTAATTAATATCATGAGATTTTTCTTCTTTAGATTGTTAATGTGGTAGATTACATTAATTGGTATAAAAATATCAAATCAGCTTTGTACCCTTGAAATAAGCCCAACTTGATCATGGTGTACAATTCTCTACAATTATTGCTGAATTATATTTGCTAATAGTTTGTTAAGATTTTGCCAAAAAAAAAAAAAAGGAATTTTGCATTTATATTCATGAAGGATATTGGGCTGTACTTTTCTTTGTACTGACTTTGTCTAATTTTGGCATCAGGATAATATAGTTTCATAAAATGAATTGGGCTTCCTGTCTTATATTTAGGTCTTTCATCCATTTTGAGTTTATTTTTGTGTATGGTGTAAGAAAGTGGTCCAGGTTCATTTTTCTGCATGTCGCTGTCCAGTTTTCCCAGCAACATTTGCTGAAGAGACTGTCTATTCCACTGAATATTCTTTCCTGCTTTGTCAAAGATTAGTTGGCCATATGTTTGTGGGTCCATTTACAGGTTCTCTATTCTGTTCCATTTATCTGAGTATCTGTTCTTGTGCCAGTACCATACTGTCTTGATGATTACAGCTTTGTAATACAGCTTGAAGTCCGCATAAAATGAATTGGGAAGTATTCCCTAGTCTTTGATTTTCTGGAAGGGAGTGGGTAGAATTGATTTTAATTCTTCTTTAAAACTTTGATAGAATTCTTCAATGAAACCATCTAGTCCTGGAAAGTTCTTTCTTGAGAGTTTTTAAATTATGAATTTAATTTTCTTAATAGCTATAGGGCTATTCAAATGACCTATTCTACATTGAATAAATGTGGTAGTTTGTGTTTTTTGAGGAGTGAGCCATCTTGTTGAAGCTGAATTTACATATATAGTGTTATTTGTAGAATTCCCTTATTATGCTCTTGATGTCTGTATGGTCTGTAGTGATATCGCTGTTTCATTCCTGATATTGGTAATTTGTGTCTTTTCTCTCTTTTTTCTTTGTCTGCCTTCCTAGAGGTTTGTCAATTTTATGAATCTTTTCAAAGAACTGGCTCTTGGTTTCATTGAACTTCTCTATTTCCTGTTTTCAACTCATTTCTGCTCTTTATTATTTCCTTCCTTCTACTTGCTTTGGATTTATTTTGCTCTTCTTTTATGTTCTTAACGTAGGAGTTTAGATTATTGATTTGAGACTTTTCTTCCTTTCTAGTATATGCATTTAGTGCTATAAATTTCCCTCTCAGCAGTGTGTTAGCACAAATTTTAACATGTTATACTTTTATTTTCATTCAGTTCTATTTTTACTTGTTTTTTAATTTACCTTGAGACTTCCTCTTTGACATAAGGACTATTTACAAGCCTGTTATTTAATTTCTAAATGTTTGGCTACCTTCCTATTATCTTTCTGTTATTGATTTCTAAGTTTGATTGCATCGTGATCAGAACACATTCTATAGGATTTCAGTTATTTTAAATTTGTTAAGATTTGTTTTATGACTGAGAATGTAGTCAATCATGGTATGTGTTCTTTGGGCACTGGAAATGAATCTGTGTTCTACTGTTAGGTGCAGTATTCTATAGGCGTCAAGTAGATATTGTGGTTGGTGATGCTGCTGAGGTCTTCTGTGTCCTTGCTGATTTTCTGTCTACTTGTTCCTTCAGTTGTTAAGAGGTATATTAAAATCTCCCAATTGCTGCGCCTGGGTGGCTCAGTTGGTTAAGCGTCCAACTTTAGCTCAGGTCGTGGTCTTGCAGTTCACAAGTTCAAGCCCTGCATCCGGCTCTGTGATGACAGCTCAGAGCCTGGAGCCTGCTTCAGATTCTGTGTCTCCCTCTCCCTGCCCATCCCCTGCTCAAGCTCTGTCTCTCTGTCTCTCTCTCAAAAATAAACATTAAAATTTTTTTTTAAATAATAAAATAACATAAAATAAAATCTCCCAACTGTAATTATGGATTTGTTTATTTCTCCTTTCAGTTCTGTCAGTTTCATTTTGCATATTTTGCAGCTCTATTGTTTTGTGCGTTTGGATTCAGGACTGCTTTGTCATCTTGATGGACTGACCCCCTCATCATTATATAGTTGGGGAAAAATATTTTTAAAAATCAGGGGGGGTGATTCCTTATTAGTGCCACCTGGAGGTGGAAACTAGGTTTCCCATATGGTTTATGAGGGGAGGGTGTGATCAATTTTCTTTTTACATTTACTATCAGAATGACAAGCATTAAAAAGTGTGTTAACTGTTGGTTATCTTTTGGTGAGGTTATGGGGAAGCAGGCCCCTCATACGTTGCTTTCACTGTGATACATTGGCCCAACTTTCATGGGCAACAAGATTATAAACACACTTGCCTTTGGACCAAACAGTTCCACTTCTTAGAAATTTATCCCAAAGATGTAAGCACATGGTAAGAGCAAAAGATTAGAAACAGTCTAAATGACCTTTAGCAGACTTGTTAAATAAATAATGGACAGTCCAAATGGTGGATTACTGAGATGCCGCTGCTTTTTCAAAGGGAGGTATGGGGGCATCTGGGTGGCTCGGTTAAGTGCCAGACCCTTGATCTCAGCTCGGGTCTTGATCTCAGGGTCTTGAGTTCAAGCCCCACACTGTGTTGTGAAGCATACTTAAAAAAACGGCGAGGGAGGTGTTTATCTATTGATACAGAATGGTCAATCTTCAGGATAACACGTTAAGTGAAGAAAAAAGAAAGCAACATGCAGAACAGTGTGTCCAGTATGTCATTATTTGTTTAAATGAGAAAAAAAAAAAACCCACAAGTATTTGCCTACATATGTTAAAAAAAAAAATCAGGCTGAATATACAAACAACTAGCAGCACTGCCTGGAGGGTCCCCCATAGATGCCCATTACACTCAAGGCCACAGTGGGCAAATAATTGCCAGACAGGCCTTCTCTCAGCCCAGGCGCCAGCCTAGGGCTCTGGGGAGGCTGCAGGGCACCCTAAATAATAGGCAGAGACAGGCCAGGCCCTGTGGCCAGCCACATTGCCTGCCCTTTGAACCTGCCCTTTGAGTGTTTGCTTTTGTAGACACTTAGATCTCCAGCTTGGAGGGCGGAGAGTGGTGGAGAGGGAAGGAGAGGGCCCATTGGTTGAGGGGCCCTCTCAATTGCCCTCATTCCAGAGTCCAGCACTTAGACTCTGAATTAATTTGGAGGCTGTGGGGCGGTAGGATTGGGGTCCAGATCCTGAAGATGCCCATTGGTGGGGACAGGAAGAGACAGAATAATGCAGTTCTGGGAAGACCCCTCCCACTGCCCCACCCTATCCGGGTATCTCCCCACCTCCCTAACTCCTTTTAGACCCTCTCAGATTTGTAAATGTCCCTTGGGTCTGCATTGACATCACTGCTTGGCGTTGAGTACAGAGCTGGGGTATTTCTTGAAGAGCTGGGAATAGGGCTCCCCCAGCACCCCCCACCTCAATCATTCTCATGCTACAATGCTGTGTCAGGGGTGGTGAGGTGGCCTATGAGAGTCCCAGGAGCTGGCTGCACCCACCCATAAACAGGCTTCTCCCCTTGGAGGAGACCTCAGACTCAAATTAAGGGTGTGTGCAACTATATATCATTATGTTGAAATCCTCTGGTTATGTGTCTGACTGTCCCACTATTTCCAGGAGGGTCAGGAATATATTTGTTTTTGCCCAGTGCTGTATTCCCAATGTCTAGCTCAGTGCCTGGCACACAGAAGGCACTCAATATTTATGGAATGAATTAATGCTCTCAGATGTGGTGTCTCTTGGCTTCAGCCCACAGACCTGGCTATCCTTGGGGTGGGGATCAGGAGCTCTGCAAATCCCAGTCTCTAATGTCCCTAGCTGAAGCTGGAGCCTTCCCCCTTGATGTTTTCTTGCATCAAAAAATGTTTTCTTGACTCTCCTGCACTAGAGTCTGGGCTTCCATGATGCTTTCATTCCAGCGTTTACTGAGAGCCTCATCCAGGGGTCCTAGTAATCCAGTGGTCTGGGATGCTGCCACTCCCTTTCATTTCTGAGACTTTCATTCCTAGAGAGGGAGTCTTTCTGAGTCAAGCTGAGTCTTTCCCTCCTAGAGAGATAGACATTGTCTAAATAATTGCACAGAGGAATGCAAAATGGACACAGTTTGCTCTGAGAACTTGTAATAGGGGTGCCTGGCCCAGTCTGGCCAAGGGTCAGGAAAGCTGTCCTCAAGTGAGATCTAAGGGAGGAGGAGTTCAGACAAAGTGGGGGCTGGGGGTGAGAAGGGGAAGGCAGCTCCTGCTAGCCAGCTGCAAAATCCCCTCCCGACCTGGCTACCCCTCTGCTGGCTCTGCTAGCTGGCATTCCTGACAGCATCTGCCTGAGGTCAGCCTCTATCTGGAGTAGCCAACCTTTACTCCATACTTCCAGGAGAGGGCACCCCGCTCCTAGGTTTGGCTTCTGCCTACTGCAGTGCTGCTATCTTCTATACGGTTTATTGCTCCCTCTTGTAGAAGAAACTAAGGCTCAGAATTGTGATGGGTATGGTTCATTGCCTGTTGACTTGTTTTGAGGGCTTTTAGTCCATGGAAGCATCCACTCTGTTGATAGTGACATTCACCATAATGATACTTGTTGACATTTTTTAAGTGCTTCCTATGCTCCACTCTATGTTAGATGCTGCAATGATACCTATTTTACAGATGAAAACCACTGAGGCTTATAGTGGTCAGTTGGCCCAAAGTTAGGAAGCACTGATGACATCTGACTCTTGGGCCCCTGCTAGTAAACGCTGTGCTCTTCTGTTTTCCCATCTTGTTCTTCCTTCTACCCAGCCACACACTGGAGAGTGCCAGATGCTGGATGCTAGGAAGACACAAAGAGGAACAGTTCAAAGACCCTTTCCCCTGGGGCTCCAACTTAGTGAACATGTGAGTGTCTACACATGAATGCAGTCATATAAACCCTCACACACATACTCATTCACACATATACGCTTTCCCCACCATCACACACAGACACACACATATTCACACAATGTCACATGCTCACATATATTCAGATACACATGCAATTAGATGTTAGATAAGGATTGATCTGTGCTTTAACTGCCAGAGCCCTGGGACCCAAGGTTTAGCCAGTGATCGTCAGCTGCTTGTAACATCCTGTCCTTCCTCTTCCCCTTTCTTCATTCGGGAAACATTGCTGGCTACCCACTTCAGGGCAGGCGACTGGAGAACACAGATGACTCAGACCTGGCTCCTGCCCTCAAGGAACTTCCTAGCCCTGGGGGAGAAAGACTCACCAAGAACTGCCGCATAGACCATCAATGCCAGGGCACATCTGAGCAGAGTGGAGGGAAGGGATGATGCACAGCCTGGAGTCTGTGGAGGTTTCTCAGAGGAAGAGGCACCCACCTGGGTCTAGAAATAGCCAGGCAGGGAAAGCGGAGAGACCTGCCCTAATGTGGGGACATTTGCAAAGTCATGGCAGAGTAAAAGAGTGGGGGGCAGATAGCAGCTAATATCATGACCTCTTTCAAACCCTCTATGTAGATTATCCTGTTTAACCCCCTCAATGATCCTATGGGATAAAAATCATTATTAACTGCATTCTATAGATAAAAATCATTGTTAACTGCATTCTATAGATAAGGAAACTGAGGGTCAGGAAAACCCAACTTACAAGCTGCAGAATCAGGATCTGAACCCAGCTACACCTTGTTCTGAGGTGGAGGCTCATGGTCCCATGGCTCTACTGCTTTGGCTGCAGTCATTTCTGCTTCTTACACATATACACCTTTCCTCTCTCTCCTTCTGGCACTAAGGGGGATGATGACAGGTTCAACAACATAGTGTCACCCTCCCAACTCATCTAAGGACACTGGTGCCTCCTTTACCTACTGTGCCATTCTGCCCAAGAACCTCCCAGTAGTGTGCCCTTAGAGACCACGCTCTTTCGTTTTGTTTTTGGCAGACAGCTTTGTAAAGTGTGTTGTATTGCCCCTAAATTCTTCACAGAGGACTGAACGTTCGGAAGGCCTTGACTCCTCCAGGGAAGCCACCAAATTTTGGGTTTCTCCACATCCCAGCCTCCAGCTTCAAGCCTGGTCCAGCTACCTGGTTAAGGTTTTTGCACTGGAATGGTAGTCCTTGGGGTATTTGCCTAGTAGATGATGTTTCTGATATTTTGAATTAGTTGCCCCAAAAAGAGTATTAAGTATGAATTAGTTGCCAATTAAAAAATTTTTTTTATTTTTATTTTTGAGAGGGGGTAGGTAGGGGCAGAGAGAGAGGGAGACGATTTGGGCCTTGAACCCACAAACTGCGAGATCATGACCTGAGCCTAAGGCAGACGCTCAACCGACTGAGACACCCAGGCACCCCAGTTGCCAATATTTTTTTAATTGGAGGAGTTGAAATGAATATCCACATTTCTAGGTTCTCTTGAAAAAATGATCAGATCTGGCAACTGAGTGTATGTTGTTGTACAGCAATGGGTGGGCAAGCCAGATGTTAACTGCCCTCTTTAGATGGGGTATAAGTTCTCCAGGCCAACATACATTCCCGTTCCTGCCCTCTTCAGTTGTTCTCCTAATCTGATCTCTGACTTACTTTTCTCAATGGTCCAGAATCATCCCAATGAGCATTGGTTGACATTCTTATTTGCATAGTAACCACTGACTTGTTTGCCACTATGCTAGATGTCCCCACATTTCAGGACTTCCTGAATTCTTGTCTTGGTTATGATTTACCTATCTTCTAGTTGCCAACCAGGATCCTAAAATGTAAGCATTAATAATAACTCCTTAGGAGCACCTGGCTGGCTTAGTCTGTAGAGCACACAGCCCTCTCTCTTTTTTTAATGTTTATTTATTTATTTTTGAGAGAGACAGAGCATGCACAAGCAGGGGAGGGAGAGAGAGGGAAAGAGAATACCAAGCTCAAATACCTACACAGGGCTCCAACTCACAACCATGAGATCATGACCTGAGCCAAAATCAAGAGTCAGATGCTCAACCAATTGAGCCACCCAGGTGGCCCTAGAGCATGCAACTCTTGATCTCAAGGTTGTGAGTTTGACTCCCACATTGGATATAGAGATTACTTAATAAAATATTTATTTAAAAAATTTATAACCCCTGGGACACCTGGATAGCTCAGTTGGTTGGGCATCTGATTCTTGGTTTCAGCTCAGGTCATGATCTTGTGGTTTGTGGGTGTGAGCCCTGTGTTAGGCTCTGTGCTGTGTGGAGCCTACTTGGGATTCTCTCCCTCCCTCTCCCTCTGCTCCTCCCCTGCTCACATGCACACGTGTGTGCTCTCTCTCTCTCAAAATAAATAAATAAACTTTCAATATATATATAAACTCAAGCTTACAGAATGGATCCTTATAGTTTTTTTCTTTTTTTTTCCTTTTTTATGTTTTATTTATTTCTGAGAGAGTACAAGAAGGGGAGGGGCAGAGAGAGAGGGACGGTGATCTGAAGCAGGCTCTGCACTAACAGCAGTGGAACCTGACGTGGGGGGCTTGAACTCACAAACTGTGAGATAATGACCTGAGCTGAAGTCAGACGCTCAACTGACTGAGCCACCCAGTTGCCCCCTTGTAGCTTCCTTTTGAGGTGGGCAGGCCTGGAATTGTTACACATTTGACAGAAAAGGAAACGGTAGCTTCCTTTTGAGGTGGGCAGACCTGGAATTGTTACGCATTTGACAGAAAAGGAAACGGGGATGAGCGCTTACCTGAAGCATCACAGAGTCAGCCGTGAACAAGTGCCTGGGGCTTGAATAGTTCACACAGACAGGGAGTTTGATGTGCTAGTGGTCATGTGGTATGAGGATCAGATGATGAGGATTGTGCTCTGAGATCCTGGATCTTGGGGGTAGAAGAGGAGGATCCAGGGGGAGGACAAAGTGCTTGGCATCCCTTCCCTATGGTGGTGTGAGGCTAAATGTGGATAATTCTCTGCCCTGGCATCCCGTTATCTATCGCTGTGTAACCAATCACCCTGCTTAGTAGCATAAAACAATGATCATTTACTATTATCTTTTGGTTTCAGAGGTTGCTTGAACTAAGCTGGGCAGTTCTTGCTCTTGATCTCTTGTGTAGTTGCAGTTAGACAGTGGCTGGATTGGTGCCATTTTGAAGGCTTCCTCACACACATGGCTGTCAGTTGATGCTGGTTGTCAGGATGAAACCTGCACATGACCTCTCCATGTGTCCTGGGCTTCCTCCTAGCATGGTAGCTGGATTCCAAGGGCAAATGTCCCCAGAGAGAGACAGGTGAAAGTTGTGTCACCTTTTATTTTTTTAACTATTCTTTTTTTTAAGTTTATTTTGAGAGAAGAGAGCATGTGAGCGAGCAGAGGAGGGACAGAGAGAGAGGGTGAGAGAGAATCCAAAGCAGGCTCTATGCTCCCGTGTGGAGTCCAACACAGGGCTCAGTCTCAGGAACCGCGAGACCATGACCTGAGCTGAAATCAAGACTTGGATGCTTAACCGATTGAGCCACCCAGGTGCCCCAACTATTCTTTAGAAACATTTTTTTTCTAGATTTATGTAGATAAAATTGACATAGAACATTGTTTCAGTTTAAAGTATAATGTGGGGGTGCCTGGCTGGCTCATTTGGAGGAGCATGTGACTCTAGATCTTAGAGTTGTGAGTTTGAGCCCTATGTTGGGTGTAGAGATTACTTACTAAAATTAAATAATAAATAAACTTTAAAAATATGCAAAGTATACAATGTGATGATTTGATATACATATATATTCTGAAATGACGACCACAATAATAAGGTTAGTTAACTAACTATATGGTTACTGTTCACCTCATGTAATTATCAGTTTTTTTGCTATAGTGGTAATGGTGGTAATGAGAACCTTTAAGACCTACTCTCTTAAGAGCTTTCAAGTATACAATACAGTATTGATAACTATAGTCACCATCTTGTACATTAGATCCCAGAACTTAGTTCATCTTCTAACTGGAAGTTTGTACCCTTTGACCAACATTTCCCCATTTCCTCAACCCCAGCCCCTGGCAACCACCATTCTACTCATTTTCTATGAGTTTGGCTTTTTGAGATTCCACATACAAGTAAGACATGCAGTATTTGCCTTTCTCTATCTGACCTATTTCACTTATAATGCCCTCAAGTCTATCCATGTTGTCCCAAGTGGCAGGATTTCCTTCTTTTTATGGCTGAATAATATTCCACTATGTGGGGGAAAGTGGCATATTGTTTCTTTATCCATTCATCCATCTATGGACACTCAGGTGTTTCCATGTCTTGTTTGTATCCTTTTATGATCTAGCCTTGGAATTTATATTGGCATCACTTCCACCATACTGTTATTTGAAGCAATCACAAAGATCCACCCAAGTTCTAGAGAAAGGGCCATAGACTCTACCATTTGATTGGAGAGTGGCAAGGTTCTTTTTTTTTTTTTTAATGTTTATTTTATTTTTGAGAGAAAGAGAGAGACAGCTTGAGTGGGGAAGGGGCAGGGAGAGAGGGAGACAGAGAATCTGAAGCAGGCTACGGGCTCTGAGCTGTCAGCACAGGGCCCGACGTGGGGCTCAAACTCACAAACCGTGAGATCATGACCTGAGCTGAAGTCGGATGCTCAACCGACTGAGGAGAGCGGCAAAGCTCTAGAAGAGCAGGAGGGATAGGAGATATTGATGTGATCATTTTTGAAAAATATACTCCTCCACACCAAATAGCTTTGGAGTCAGATGCCTGTGTTAGAATCCCAGTACACTTATGGCTCTAAGTCTCAGTTTCCTCATCTGTCAAATGGGACTAATAGTAGCACCTATTTCATGTGATTGCTATGAGGATTGAATGAGACAAGATCCCAAAGTGCAGAGTAACTGGCACATGGCCAGTGCTCAGTAGCTCTCGCTATTGTTGGGACAGATCATCATGCTAAGCTCTGATGAGTGTGAGTCACCCTTCCAGGCCAGTGCCTGTTTGTGTGTGTGAGGAAGCCTGGAAGTATGTTCAAAGATGTGTGCACAAGTGGGTTTATGTGCACATGCCCAGAGGAGCTGAGTGTGTGTGTGTGTGTGTGTGTGTGTGTGTGTGTGTGTCAGTGTGAGTACTTATTGAGATGGGAACTTGGGCGGAGTCCTGTCTGTGCACCTGAGGACACATGTAGGGCTGTGGCTGTGTGTGTGAGTATGGGGGACAGGGGAGAGAGAATGACTGGGGCTGAGTGTGTGTCCAAGCTGTGCACAACTAGTATCGGATGTGTTAGATGGAACCATGAAAGTCCACAAGAATGTGGGATTTGGCCAAGCCTATGTGTTAGATTGTGTGTATACATGTGCATGAGTGTGTGTGTTTGCTGAAAGGTGTCTGCCCATGCGTGATGCTTGGAAAAAATGAGAAAATGTAGAAACAAAGAATGCTTTCAGACCTTCCCAGGAATGTTTGAATCAAATGAACCCTTGGGGACTGTGACCAGCTGGAAAGACAACGCACACCAGGTGGAGAGGCGTAGAGAAAGGCTTTTCTGAGGTTCATAATCACACTTGGCTGAGAGCCAGGGGCCCTATTAGGGCCAACAGCTTCCCACACACAGTTGCCTCCTCAGCTTGGAGGACAGCTCCACATCTGGGCCCTCCTCCTCATCATCCCTATTGCTATTAATAGATAATTTGTTAATTCATTCAAAAAATTTGTTTTAGTCAACTAGTTTATTCTTTGTTAAGTTTTTGTTTTATTTTATTTTATTTTTGAGGGGGGAGGGGCAGGGGGAGAGAGAGGGAGAGAGAGAGAGAGAGAGAGAATGAATCTTAAGCAGGCTCCACACTTAGTGTAGAACCTGATCTCACAACCGTGAGATCATGACCTGAGCTGAAATCAAGAGTCGATACTTAACTGACTGAGCCATCCAGGCGCCCCTTAAGTTTTTATTTTAATTCCAGTTAGTTAACACACAAAATATGAAACACTTCACAGGGCACCTGGGTGGCTTGGTCCGTTAAGTGTCTGACTTGGGCTCAGGTCATGATCTTGTGGTCCGTGAGCCCGATCCCCGGGTCAGGCTCTGTGCTTACAGCTTAGAGCCTGGAGGCTGCTTCAGATTATGTGTCTCCCTCTCTCTCTCTCTCTGCCCCTCCTCGCTCACACTCTCTCTCTCTCAAAAATAAGTAAACATTAATTTTTTTTTCAGAATATGGAACATTTTACAAATTTGTGTGTCATCCTTGTGCAGGGGCCATGCTAGTCCTCTGCGCATCGTTACAACTTTAATATAAGTGCTGCAGGTGCGAGTCATTCATTCAAATATTTATTGAACACCTACTATGGGCCAGGAACTATGCTAGAGGCTGGGGATCAACCCATGAACAAAGCCCTGTCCTAGAGGAGCTCATGTCCTAGTTGGAGGGGGTATTATATCCATAAGCACATATTTCATGGACAAATGTCACATCAAGTGGTGGTAAGTGTCATGAAGAAAAATCAGAGGGATGGGGTGACTTGGGAGGTGGGAGATACTCTAGAAAGGAGGTCAGGGAGGCCTCTCGAGCAGAAAACTCAGTGTCTAGGGGACATTTTATTTATTTATTTATTTATTTATCCCTAGATTTTTAAAAATGTTTATTTATTTATTTTCAATTTTATTTTTAATTTTTTTAGAATTGCTAGAAGATAGTAAATATATTTTTTAAGTTTTTATTTTAATTACCCATTGTTCATCACAAGTGCACTCCTTTATCCTTATTACCTATTTAACCCTTTCCCCACCCATTTCCCCTCTATCAGAGTTACCTATATAAAAAGTTCTCTTAGTTAAGAATCTGTTTCTTGGTTTGTCTCTTTTTTTTCCCTTTGCTTGTTTTTTTTTTTTTTTTATTTCACATATGAGTTAAATCATATGGTATTTGTCTTTCTCTTATTTTGCTTAGCCTTATACCCTCTGGATCCATCCATGTTGTTGCGAATGACAAGATTTCATTCTTTTTTAATAAAGTTTTTTTTTTTTTTCAACATTTTTTTATTTATTTTTTGGGACAGAGAGAGACAGAGCATGAACGGGGGAGGGGCAGAGAGAGAGGGAGACACAGAATCGGAAACAGGCTCCAGGCTCCGAGCCATCAGCCCAGAGCCTGACGCGGGGCTCGAACTCACGGACCGCGAGATCGTGACCTGGCTGAAGTCGGAGGCTTAACCGACTGCGCCACCCAGGTGCCCCAAGATTTCATTCTTTTTATGACTGAGTAATATTCCATTGTTCCATTTTAAAATTTACATCCAAATTAGTTAGTATATAGTGCAACAATGATTTCACGAGTAGATTCCCCAGTGCCCCTTACCCATTTAGCCCATCCCCCCTCCCACACCCTCTCCAGCAACCCTCAGTTTGTTCTCCATATTTATGAGTCTCTTCTGTTTTGCCCCCCTCCCTGTTTTTATATTATTTTTGTTTCCCTTCCCTTACGTTCATCTGTTTTTTCTCTTAAAGTCCTCATATGAGTGAAGTCATCTGATTTTTGTCTTTCTCTGACTGACTAATTTCACTTAGCATAATACCCTCCAACTCCATCCACGTAGTTGCAAATGGCAAGATTTCATTCTTTTTGATTGCCAGTAATACTCCATTGTATAGATATACCACATCTTCTTTATCCATTCATCTATCGATGGACATTTGGGCTCTTTCGATACTTTGGCTATTGTTGATAGTGCTGCTATAAACATGGGGGTGCCTGTGTCCCTTCAAAACAGCACATCTGTATCCCGTGGATAAATGCCTAGTAGTGCAATTGCTGGGTCGTAGGGTAGTTCTATTTTTAGTTTTTTGAGGAAACTCCATACTGTTTTCCAGAGTGGCTGTACCAGTTTGCATTCCCAATGTTTATTTATTTTTGAGAGAGAGGGAGACAGAGAGAGACAGAGCATGATTGTGGGAGGAGCAGAGAAAGAGGGAGACATAGAATCCAAAACAGGCTCCAGGCTCAGAGCTGTCAACACAGAGCCCGACACGGGGCCTGAACTCATGAACCACGAGATCATGACCTAAGCTGAAGTTGGACGCTTAACCGACTGAGCCTCCCAGGCACCCCTAGGGGAAGACATTTTAGGCAGAGGCAACAGCAAGCACCAGGACCTTGGGTGAAACTGTGCCTGGCATATCCCAGGATCAATGAGGAGACCATTGAGGCTGCAGTGAAATGAACTGGGGGCAGAGGGGAGGAAACTGGGTCATAAAGCAGCCAGGAGACTGGGAACCATGAGCTTCAGCAGGGGTGGCTGACTCTCCTTCCTCTCCTTTGCCTTCCCCACCACCCTCATGTGTTCCTTTCCTGCCACTGCTCTGCCAATTTACCATGGACTGGTGGCCTAAAACAACTGAAATTTATTCTCTCAGAATTATGGAGACCAGAGTCCCAAATCAAAGTGTCAGCAGGGCCACATTTCCCCCAAAGGCTCTAGTGGAGAATCCTTTCTTGCCTCTTCCAGCTTCTGCTGGCTCTGGGAGTTCACTGGTTTATGGCCACATCCCTCCAATCTCTGTCTCCATCTTTGTGTGGCCTCCTCTTCTCTGTCTCTTCCCTCTTCTCTTCTCTTCTCTTCTCTCCTCTTCTCAGAGAGCTTGTCATTGGATTTAGGATTTAAGCTCACCTTGAGATCCTTAACTGAATTGCACCTGCAAAGGCACTTTTCCCAAATAAGGTCACAATCACAGGTTCTGGGGTTAGGATGTGAGTATATCTTTTGAGGGGCCACTGCCCAACCCACTGTACTTCATTTGTCCAGGATCTAAGGCAGAGCCAAGTAGGGCCTCTGTGGGTCTCAGCTTCTACCTTTGTAAAAGTGGACAATAGCATAGTCCTAACAGAGTTCAAGAGGGAAAGATGATGTCATGGATAAAAAAGTGTTCTATAGTGCCCCACATATGTAGGTGCTCAATTTTGAATTATTATTTGGGGGGTGTCCCCCATGAAATTAGTCACTTTATCAAGTTTCTTGAGCTTCTATTGAGTGCAGAGCCTCTACTAGGCGCCATAGGAGTCAGAAAGGAGGGGGCAGACCCACCATCAGATCCCCCTCCTGAGGCTGCTCTGGTTGACAAAGAATACCTGCCACCCTCACCCTTTGTGATAGTTAATTTTATATGTCAACTTGATTGAGCCACAGGGTGTCCAAATTGAACATTATTTCTGTGTGCCTCTGTGTTTTTCTGGATGAGATTAGGATTTGAATCAGCAGACTCAATAAGGTAGATGGTCCTCCCCAATGTGGGTGGGCACCATCTAATCCATTGAGGGCCTAAATAGAACAAAAGGCAGAGGAAAGGAGGATTTGTTCCCTTCCTGACTTCTTGTTGAGCTGGGACATTGATCTTCTGCCCTTGAACTGAATTACACCTTCAGCTTTCCTGGGTCTCCAGGTTGAAGATCATGAGATCTTCTTAGTCTCCATAATCATGTGAGCCAATTCCTCAAAATAAATTTCTCTCTCTTTTTTAACATGTATGAATCTCAGATACTAAGTTTAATGAAAGAAGCCAAGTAAAAAAGAGCATGTGCTGTATAAGTCCACTTGTATGAAGTTCAAGAACAGGCAAAACTAATTTATGTTTATAGAAATTAGAATAGTTGTTACTTGGGGCACCTGGGTGGCTCTGTTGGTTAAGCGTCTGACTCTGGATTTCAGCTCAGGTCATGATCTCATGGTTCGTGAGTTCGGGCCCTGCATCAGGTTCCACACTGGCAGTGTGGAGACTGCTTAGGATTGTCTCTCTCTCTCTCTCCCTCTCTTGGCCCCTCCCCAGCACACTCTTTCTCTCTCTCTCTCAAAGTAAATAAATAAACTTAAAAATTAAAAAAAAAAAAAAAGAATAGTTGTTAGTTTGGCAGAGGGATTGAGGACTCTCAACTGGGAAGGGACATGAAGGAGCCATTTAGTGGTCTGGAAATAGTCTGGGTAGAGGTTACATGGGTTGAACAAAAGTAAAAATGCAAGAAGCTGGCCACTTAGGTGTGTTTCATTTACTTAACTGTATATCACAATCGCAACTTAACAAGACTGCCAGTACCAGATGTTGACAAGGATGAGGAGTACCAGGACTTCTCATGCTTTGCTAGTAGGGGAGGAGTAAATAGCTATAACCTCTCTGGGGAGCTGTTTGGCAATAACTTGCAAAGTTGAAGTTGTGTGTGCCCTTTGACCCACCAATTCTATTCCCAAGTCTATACCTGAGAAAATATCACATGTGCACAAGAAGACATGTACAATACTGTTTATAGCATCCTTGTTTGTGAATGTGAAATATTAGAGGCAGCCTGAAGTGGGATGCCTGGGTGGTCAGTTGGTTAAGCATCTGACTCTTGGTTTCGGCTCAGGTCATATCTCATGGTTCCTGAGATAGACCCCCGTGTTGGGCTCGGCACTGATAGCACAGAGCCTGCTTGGGATTCCCTCTCTTCACTCTCTCTGCTCCTTCCCTGATTTCTTTCTCTCTCTCTCTCTCAAAATAAATAAATAAACATTTAAAAAACAAAAAAAGAAGCAGCCTGAAGGTTCGTCAACAGAATAATAACATGTGGTGCACTCATGTAATGTAATTATGCATACCAGGTGGGTTAGAGAGAAGACGAGGCAGCAAATCATAGGTAGTAGATTTATAAGGGCCTCAAAGATCAAGTCCAGGGGTGCCTGGGTGACTCAGCTGGTTAAGTGTCCTACTCTTGATTTCGGCTTAGGTCCTGACCTCACAGTTGTGAAATTGAATCCTGTGTCAGGCTCTGTGTAGAGCCTGCTTCGGATTCTCTCTCTCCCTCTTTCTCTGTCCCTCCCCTGTACTCACTTTCACTCTTGTTCTCTCTCTCTCTCTTTCAGAATAAATAAATTTTTTTAATAAAGAAATAAGTAAAATGATAGGATTAAAAAAATCAAGTCCGTGCTCTATTTTAGACATAATGAGACTGATGCACAGAGAGGCTGACTGATTTGTCCAAGGTCACACAGCAAATTAATGAACAAGTCAGGTTAGGCCTAGGTTTTCTTATTCCCAATCCAGTACTCATCCCTAGAGGTAGAAAGGATATTAATTATAATCCCTGTTCAGGGAACTAACTTGGGGGACCGAAACAGCCCCAACATGGGGAGGTAAGCACAATCATGTTTTGGGTGTAGGGACACACTGCCCACAGAGATGGCCTATGACCAGCTAAGGTCCAGCTGCCCCATCACAAATCTTACGAAACCTTCACCACTTCTCTGAGATCATGCCAGGGTTTCTCAGGGGCCGTCAGCAAGTGCTATGACCAAAGGGAGTTGGGGTAGAGTGAAGATATTGGTGCCAGACTCTTCCATGAAAACTCTCATCCCATCAGGATCTACCTTTGATTCCCATCCTGGGCCCACCCCTGCCCTGCCTATAGCCCTCCTGCACTCAGCCACCCCATCATTCCTTGCTGCTTCAGGCTTCCCCATCCTTGGTCCCTGCCACTAAGGTCCCATCTTAGATGTTTCCTCTGTGGCCTCTGAACCTCTTCTTCTATAGAAAGCGTACTTCTTGACCTTCCCAGAATGTTTCCTTTCAGGGCCTCTGTACAAGGGTAAATGAGGGGCCCTGATTTGAGGTTGACTTTACTTGATGGAATGATTCTTTGTAAAATTTGTCCAGAGAGATATCCTAATCTTCACAGAGGTCATTATGGTGGCCTTGTCTCCCCTCCTGAGCCTCCTGAGACTTCCCCTAGAGCCCACTCAAGCAGAGGCCTCTAATTTCCTATCAACTCCATGCATCTTAGAACCTTCTCCACTCCCTAGTGCTCCTTGAACACTGTTGCTTCAATTTAACTGTCTGAGCCTCTCTTTCCTCAGTCGCAGAGTGGAGATGGTGAAGTATTGCCAAAGAATGCTCTTGGTTGCAAGTAATAGAAAACCCAGCCAATAGTAGATTAGGGGACTTTGTCTCACAGGAAGTCTTGACACAGGGAACTGCTTGTGTTCTTTCACTGGCTTAATGATGTCATATCCAGTGTCTCTGTGAGTCTGTTGGCCTTTTCCTCATGTTGCGGCCTCATGGAATATGTTGTTCCATAGATGACATCATTCCATGTTCCAGGTAGAAGTAGAAAGAAAAGTAAAGGAAGAATGAGCAACCTGAGTCTCTTCTTGGAAAGTCAACGTATTCCCAGAAGTTTTATCCAGTGGTCTTTCTCTTCTGTCTCATTGGCCAGAACTATGTCACAGTGCCCCCCCCCCCCTTAGCTAGAAGCTAGCTAGAGAGGGGAATATCGATGAAGTCAGTCACTAACAAACAGTATTCACACACACATCAACCTCTCAAGGATTACATAAGCATAGTGCCACCAGAACAGCTAAAATGTAAAAGGCTGACAATATCAAGTGTTGATTAGAATGTGGAGCACCTAGAACTCTCATACATTGTTGGTAGGAGAATAAATCGGTACAACCCTTTGGAAAACTATTTGGCAATGCATACTAAAGCTAAATGTCCAAAGTCATGCTGCAAAGGCAGGCTTCAAGCCCAGGTATGGTGACTCCAAATCCTGTGCTTCTTAGAGGAAACAGGATCTCCACCCAATGGGAATATAAATTAGAAAAGCCTTCTTAGGGAGATTTGGCAGGATCATTATTAAAAATGTAATGGCCTTTGACTCAGCACATTCATCATCACAACCTACCCTAGGACACATATCCGTGTGGCTAGAAAGAGGCATGTGCAATTCACTTCAGCATTGTTTGTAACGGGAAAATAGGAAACAATCCAAATATTCCCCAATAGGGTACTGAGGTGAGCCATTGCATTTAGTAAGGCTCTTAGGAGTGCAGTGGGTAAATGTGTGGACTCTCAGTTCAAATGTGGGTTCATTTACTTTGATAATATACTTACCCTCTCTAGGCCTCACTTTCTTCTTATTTATTTATTTACTTATTTATTTATTTAATACTTAAAAAAAAATTTTTTTTAATGTTTATTTATTTTTGAGACAGAGAGAGACAGAGCATGAATGGGGGAGGGTCAGAGAGAGGGGGACACAGAATCTGAAACAGGCTCCAGGCTCCGAGTGGTCAGCACAGAGTCCGACGCGGGGCTCGAACTCACGGACCGCGAGATCGTGACCTGAGCCGAAGTCAGCCGCTTAACCGACTGAGCCACCCAGGTGCCCCACTTTTTTTTTTTTTAAGTAAGCTCTACACCCAATGTGAGGCTTGAACTCACAACCCTGAGATCAAGAGTTGCACGCTCTACCGACTGAGTCAGCCAGGTGCCCCACATTCTTTCCATTTTAAAGGTAAAGAAAGTGGGGTGCCTGGCTGACTCAGTAGAGCATGTGACTCTTGATCTCAGGGCTGTGAGTTTGAGCCCCACATTGGGTGTAGAGATTACTTAAGAAAGTGGAATCTTTGGAGCACCTGAGTGGCTCAGTCAGTTGAGTGTCTGACTCTTGATTTCAGCTCAGGTCACAATCCCACAGTCATGGGATTGAGCCCTGTTTCTGGCTCCACAAAGCCTGCCTGGATTCTCTCTTTCCCTCTCTCTCTGCCCCTCCCCTGCTTCTGTGCGCAAGCATGCACATGCATGTTCTCTGTCTCTCTGTCTCTCAAAATAAATAAAAACTTTAAAAATTTTTTAAATAAATAGATTAATTAATTAATTAATTTTAAAAATGGAAAGAATGCTAGTGACCAGAAGCTGTCAGGTTGAAATAAGATATGCACAGGAAGCACAGAGGGAGGATGGGGCCTGGTCCCTCGGAGACACTTGAGCGTATTTTCACAGCATACACACTGTGGAATACAGGGCAGTGGTTAAAGAGAACTAGGATATCTCTGTGTACTCGTATAGGAAAGAAATTTCTCCTTTTTTTTTTAACGTTTATTTATTTTTGAGAGAAAGACAGAGTGTGACTGGGAGAGGGGCAGAGAGGGAGAGAGAGAGAGAGAGAGAGAGAGAGAGAGAGAGGGAGACACAGGACTCGAAGCAGGCTCCAGGCTCTGAGCTGTCAGCACAGAGCTCAACATGGGGCTCGAATTCACAAACCATGAGATCATGACCCGAGCTGACGTCGGATGCTTAACTGACTGAACCACCCAGGTGCCCCAAGGAAAGAAATTTCTAAGTCCTAGGGTGAAGTAGGAAAAACTAGTTGCAGAACAACATGACCCCGTTGGACAGCAAAATTATTTTCTTAAGTTTATTTTTTTATTTTGAGAGAGAGAGAGAGAGAAAGCACTCTTGCAAGCTGGGAAGGGGCAGAGAGAGAGAGGGAAAGAGAGAATCTGAAGCAGTTTCCATGCTGTCAGTGCAGAGCCCAATACAGGGCTCCATCTCAGGAACCCGTGAGATCATGACCTGAGCCGAAATCAAGAGTCCATTGCTCAACCGACTGAGCCACCCAGGTGCCCCAAAATGATATTTTTCTATATGTTTATGCCACAAATCTATAGAAAACAAATTCTGGCAGTATATGTACCACATGTATGACTGTGTTACCTCTAGGGCAAAGGAAGAATTTTGCTGTTTTACCCCTGGGCTCTGCCACTTACTAGCTATGTGATCTTGGGCAAGTTATAGTGCCTCTCTGTGCGTCAGTTTCCCCATCTTTAAAATGGGGATACGCTAGTAGCTACCTGATAAATGGTTGTAAGGATTAAATGAGCAAATACACATGAATCACCTAGAATAGTGCCTGTAACACAGTGTAAGACAACTCTTAGTTTTTACTTATGAAATTAAATTTCTTTTCATTCTTCTGTGCCCTTTCACTGTGCTAAAACTTCTCTGTCTTGGTCAGAAGTGGGGGACAGCTAGCCCCTCACAATTCCTTCAGGGTCTTATGCAGAGGAAAAGCTTGAAAAAGTTTAAAGGGTTGTACTGAAGACACAGGGTTAAGACAAGGACAGCAGGGTAAGGACAGGCCTGTGGGTGGTGGGAAGGAGTGGGCCTGGAGGTGGGGGAGTGGAAGAGGGGACGCAGCAGGGCTCAGCCTCCAAGAACAGGGCCTGATGACCGTATTCGTCCAATTTAAGGTCCATCGTTGTAATATGCACCATTATTTTATGTCACACTACGTAATTTTTACATGCACCTCAACTATTACATGTATCCCAATTTCAAAGATATTAAAAGGCAAACAGATGTGCATCGTAGAATCATTAAAATATGGGTCCTTAAAGCGCTGAAAGATTATAATGCCCTCACCCCAAATTTTTAATATCCCACTAAACTAAGTATAACAGGATTTTCCCTGTGATGATTACTTTGAAGTTTTTAAGGGGGAAATAGTAAATGTCAAATTCTTTCCTTAAAACGTATCTCATATCTCATCTTTATTCCCCTGCATGGGCTGAGTCAGCCTGTTGGGTGACCCGGGCCTGCCCTGGGGGAGGGAGGGAAGCCACACAACTGAGTTCTTTGAGCCTCCCCCTGCCCCGAGGGTGGCAGCAGCAGCTGGAAAAGGGCCCAGCTTTATGGGGAACAATGGTGCCAGCCAGCTGCGGGTGAAGCAGGGCTGAGCAGCCTGGCCTAGCCTGGCCTGGGTCCAAAAGAGTGACCTTGCACCTAAGTGGTGCACTTCACTTGGGCAAGGGTCTGAGAGATACAGGGAAAACGGACAGGGGATCCCCTCAACATTCCTAGTGAACAACTATTGTTCCTTCTGACTCATTGAGTCCACTGTCAAGTGATGATTTGTATAATCTTTTATAAACATGCCCAGGTCATGTTGTTTTGACAGTATCTGTCTGACACATCAGATAAAGTGTCTGACCCACCTGATCATTGGAATGAGATCCACATGACTTGAAGTAAGAATATCTCCAGGACAGGGGAGATCTGTGGGCACCTGCCTGCCCCTACTCCTTCAAGCCAATCTTTACCGTGACGTAGTAACTGCGTGGGTTCAAAGCCCACCTCTAACACTTCCCATGTGCATGATCTTGGGTGAATTACTTTGCCACTGTGGTAGCTAGCCTCCATGATGGCCCTCAGTTGTTTTCACCTCCTGATATCCAATGTGTAGTCAGTCCCCTCCTACAATGACTAGGGCTGACCTGTGTTACCACTAGGGTATTACAGAAATGACAGTGTGACTTCTGAGGCTAAGTCAGAAAATACATTTCAGCTTCCACTTTGCTGGATGGGTTGCTCTAGGAGAAGTCAGCTCCATGTTGTCAGCACACTCAAGCCTCCCAACAGAGAGATCCACAGGCAAATAACTGATATCCCATGGCAACTGCCAGCCGCTTTGCTAACCCTGTTCCTGAGCCACCTTGGAAATGGATCCTCCAGCCCTAGGCGAGCTTTTAGATGACTGCAGCCCTGGTTCACGGCTTGCCTAGAATCTCCTGGATTGCCCCAGGCTAGAATTAAGAATGCTCTTAAATTCCTGACCCACAGAAAATGTGCGAGATAATAAATGATTATTGTAGTTTTAAGCTGTTAAGCTTTAGAGTAATTTGTTATGCCACAAGTAGATAATGAGTACAGTCCTCCTTTACCTCCCTTTCCTCATTTTTGAAATGAAGATGACAATACTACCTGCTTCAGGGATGCCTGGGTGGCTCAGTCAGTCGAGCGGCTCAGCATCCATCGGACTCTTGATTTCGGCTCAGGTCATGATCTCACCGTTTGTGAAGAGCCCTGCACTGTTAGTGCAGAGCCTGCTTGAGATTTTCTCTCTCTTTCTCTCTCTGCCCCTCCCCTGCTTGAGATTTTCTCTCTCTTTCTCTCTCTCTCAAAAATAAATAAAAAAGCATTAAAAAAAAAAAAAAGTACCTGCTTCAGAGAATCACAGTGAGGATTTAAAAGATTGCCAGGGAAGGGTCTGGCTCCTAGCAAACACTCATAGATAGGAGCCAATATTACTGTATTATTTTACAGCCTTTATTAATTGAGAGCAGAGATGAAGTACTGTGAGAGGAAGAGAGCCAGGAGGGAGGATGAAGTAGCAACACCCAGTATCTTCTTGATTTTCTGGGCAATTCAATTCTACCTCTCCTCACATATCCTCTCTTGAGACAGAGACAGAAGTCCTGTGGGAACCTCAGTCTCCTCAGGAGGCAGAGTGAGGAGCCATTGCTCCTTGGAGCATCCCTCTTACGATCTCAGTCTCCACCTCTGGAGCTTATCAAGTAATTTCTTTCTCATCTGGTAGCAGGCCCTATCAACAGAATTTGCTTTATCTCACCGCTTTCCGGGATGTTCCCTCACCACTGGCAGCCACATGGCTAAGGATTGCTTTGTTCCTTAATAGAACTCTGAGAACCAAGTTTAACTTTTAACTCTGCTACTGATTTGCCTTTTGTCAAGCCTCTCAACCTCTTGAGGCCCATTTCCTCATCTGCCAAACAGAATTTTGCCTCAGGGCTGTTGGCAGAAGAAAAATGAAGCAAGACAGTGAGATCTGAATGCTTTAAGTGGAAATAATAAACTATAAATGCCCCAAAGTCTGTCAGGTGCTGCCCAGCTCCCCACTCTACCCCATTCTTCCCATAGTCAGGGCCACTGAATTCTCACGTGCAGGCTTTGGTCTTGCTCTGGGCTTGAGACCAACCTTGTTTTTTAATCAGAGGATTTTATTTTGTATTTAAAATTTTTTTTAAATGTTTATTTATTTTTGAGAGAGAGAGAGAGACAGAGTGAGAGCTGGAGAGGGGCAGAGAGAAAGGGGAGACACAGAATCCAAAGCAGGCTCCAGGCTCTGAGCTGTCGGCACAGAGCCCGACATGGGGCTCAAACTCACGGACCATGAGATCATGACCTGAGCTGAAGTCAGATGCCCGGATGACTGAGCCACCCAGGTGCCCCTTAATCAGGGGATTTTAAAGAGATTTGATTTCTTTAATCAGGGGCTCAGCTATGAGTTGAAAATGTGCCCGGTACCATGTTTCCTATGTCAAAGACTAGTTCAAAATAAACTCTTTTTAAATCAAAGTAATAAAATCACAGTATAGAATATTGACCTTAAATTTGGATGTGCATTTGAAGCAGTCTGAGCAGTTAAGGTTGACACCTGGACCCACCTCCAGAGGTTTAGATTTCGTTATCTAGGGTGGGGCTTGGACATTGAGATTTTTTTTTTTAATTTTTTTTTCAACGTTTTTTATTTATTTTTGGGACAGAGAGAGACAGAGCATGAACGGGGGAGGAGCAGAGAGAGAGGGAGACACAGAATCTGAAACAGGCTCCAGGCTCCGAGCCATCAGCCCAGAGCCTGACGCGGGGCTCGAACTCACGGACCGCGAGATCGTGACCTGGCTGAAGTCGGACGCTTAACCGACTGCGCCACCCAGGCACCCCAGGACATTGAGATTTTTAAAAGCTCCTCTGCCTCACTCCCCTGAATGAAACAATTGTTTTCAAGACGCTGGACATCACGTCATGAAGGACAGTGATCCCCAATAACTGCATCTCAGAACAGAGTTCAAGAATACATATAGAGTTACAAAAATATCTGGCAGCCAACGGGTAATATTCCCGATACCTGGCATTCAGTAGGAGAATGTACCAGTCGTGCCAAGCAGGAAATAATGAGAAGAAAAAAGAATGGAAACTGACTCAGGGGCACCTGGGTGCCTCATTGGGTTGAGTGTCCAACTTCGGCTCAGGTCATGATCACGTGGTTCCTGAGTTAGAGCCCCACACCAGGCTCTCTGCCTGTCAGCACAGAACCCTCTTCAGATTCTCTGTCTCCCTCTCTCTCTGCCCCTCCCTGGCTTGTGCTCTCTCTCTCCCTCTCTCAAAGAATAAATGAACATAAAAAAGTTTTTTTTAAATAATGAACAGAGCATCAGTGAGCTGTGAGGCAACATCAAGCAATCTAATACACATGTAACTGGGGTCTCTGAAGGTGAGACAGAAAAATTACTTGAAGCAATAATGGCTGAAAAGTTTCCAAATATGATGACATAATTGCCAATGTAGAGAAAAAAAAAAAAACAGGGGAATCTGCTTTTTAAAAAACTACTAGAACTAATAAAAAGGTCAATATAAAAAATAAATTGTATTTCTCTATACCAGCAATGAGTAACTAGAAATTGGAATAAAAATATTATTTATAGTAGCATCCAAAACTATGAAATACTTAGGAGTAAGTTTGGTAAAAGATATGAAGTATCTCTGTACTCCAAAAACTATAGAACACTGCTGAGAGACTTAAAGATTTAAATAAAGACTTAAATAAATGGAGAAATATACTGTGTTATGGGTCATACGACTTAATTCTCCCCAAATTGACCTAGAGATTCAGTGCAATCCCAATTAAAAATTCCAGTGGGCTTTTTGTAGAAATTGACAGGCTGATCTTATTTATTATTATTTTTTATGCTTTTTTTTCATTTGAGAGAGAGAGAATCACTTGGGGTGGGGCAGAGGGAGAGAGAGAAAAAGAGACAGAGAGAGAGAGAGAGAGAGAGAGAGAGAGAATCTTAGGTATACTCTGTGTTCAGGACAGAGCCTGACGCAGGGCTTGATCTCTTAATGGGTGATCACAACCGGAACTGGAGCTGATATCAAGAGTCTGGTGCTTAACTGATTGAACCATCCAGGTGCTCCTGATTCTTGATAATAACATATTTACGGGGTGCCTGGGTGGCTCAGTCGGTTGAGCCTCCAACTTCGGCTCAGGTCATGATCTCGCGGTTCGTGGGTTCAAGCCCCGCGTCGGGCTCTGTGCTGACGGCTCGGAGCCTGGAGCCTGCTTCGGATTCTGTGTCTCCCTCTCTCTCTCTCCCTGCCCTTCCCTCACTTGTGCTCTGTCTCTCTAAAATAAATGAACATGAAAAATTAAAAAAATGTTAAAGAAAATAACATATTTACTTATTTGCTTTATCCTATACTACACATACATTCAGTAGTTCCAAAATTACCATGTCAATATTAATAGTAACAGAATATGGTTCTGAACCAGAACCAGAATATGGTCTTCAGAATATATCTCCTTAAGTGTATAGACTCTCTGTGTTCAGAAGTCACTCTATTATTTCTTATTCATTTTAAGCCCTGGGAATGAATTATATCATTTTGATGGAGAAGAGAACCGGTCCCTGAGGACAACAGTATTTAGATGTCAGGTGAAACAGTTGGCAGGAAGAAAAGCTGGAATTTGAGGTGTCACAGGGACTCAGAGAAGACAGTTTTTCATTACCAATGGAGGGTCCACAATTGTACTGACGGCTGCTTAGAGCTCACACATGACAACGAATATATGTTTATTGGATAGTTATTTATATTCCAGTGTGAAATAATAGAATATATATATAAAAGTTTCTGCCCCGATTCCTGGCACAGAGTTTCTAAAACCCTTGTAATTTTCCAAGTGGTAGAAGCACTAGGAGCATCTTTTGCTCTAATGTTTTGTCTTTGACCCTGGTTCCCAATACAGAGCTCCTAGATCCCTTGGAATTTCCTGAGTGATAGCATCTTTTATTCTAATGAGTCGACTCTTGGTGGGCTCCAGAATAGCTTCCGAATGGGACCAAGCCATGATTAGAGGCTTAGAACTTGCAGCCCCACCCTCCAACCTCAGGGAAGGGAGAGGAGTTGGAGATTGGGTTAATGACCAAGAATCATTAACTAAGAAGGGACATCTGGCTGGCTCAGTTGATGGAGCATGTGCCTCTTGATATCGGGATTGTAAGTTCAAACCCCATGTTGGGTGTAGAGATTACTTAAAAGTAAAATCTTTAAAAAAAAAAAAAAAAGGAAGAATCATTAACTATACTATGTGATGAAACCTCCATAAAAGTCCCAAAAGTTTGGGGTGTGGGGTGCTTCTGAGTTGGAAAGCACATCCATGTGCCAGGACAGTGGTGCACCCCAAGTCCACAGGGCAGATGTTTCTAGAAGTCCACTGTGTGTATCTTCCTCTGGTTGTTCATTTGTATCTTTTCAAATATCCTTGGTAATAAGTCAGCGATAGTAAATTGTTCTCCTGGGTTCTGTAAGCCACTCTAGCAAATTACCAAACTTGAGAAGGGGGTCATGGGACCCTCCAATTTGTAGCCAAGTGTGACAGAAGTTATAGTAACCTGGGTACCCACTCCTTGTGATTGGTGTCTGAAGTCGGTGTCTTATTAGACTGAGGGAGCCCTTAACCTGTGGGAACCATGCTAACTCCAGGCAGTTAGTGTCAGAATTGCTTGGTATGGAAAACCCCCACATCTAGTGTCAGAAGTGTTGTGAGTGTGGTAGTTGCAGTGTGAGAGTACAGGAAATCAGTGAATTTTTCCTAGACAGCCAGGCACTGTGTTTGGTACCTTACGCACAGCTACCCATTTAATCTTTGTAGTAAGCCTGTGGGGTCAGCATTGTTACCATGTCCATTCTCCACGTGAGGAATTGAGTTATAGAGAGATTAGACAACTTCTCCAAGGTCACACAGCAAGTGAGGAGACTTGATTTCTCACCCAGGCTGTTTACCTCTAATCACGAATGCCCACTGGATTTAGAAACATAGCAGTTGTTGGTGGCCTTAAGAAAAGCAATTTCAGGGGCGCCTGGGTGGCTCAGTCGGTTGAGCGTCCGACTTGGGCTCAGGTCATGATCTCACGGCTCATGAGTTCGAGCCCTGCATCGGGCTCTGTGCTGTGCTGGCAGCTCGGAGCCTGGAGCCTACTTCGGGTTCTGTATCTCCCTCTCTCTCTGCCCCTCTCCTGCTCGCACCCTCTCTCAGAAATAAATGAACATTAAAAAAAAAAAAAAGCAATTTCAGAGGTGCCTGGGTGGCTCAGTGGGTTAAGTGTCTGACTCTTGATTTCAACTCAGATCATGATCTCATGGTTTCGTGAGTTTGCGCCTCAGGCATCTGTCAGTGCAGAGCCTGCTTGGGACTCTGTCTCTCTCTGCCCCTCCCCTGCTTGCACTCTCTCTGGCCCTCTCAAAATAAATAAACTTAAAATTTTTTTTTTTAAAAAAAGCAATTTCAGGGGCACCTGGGTGGCTCAGTTGGTTAAGCGTCCAACTTCAGCTCAGGTCATGAACTCGCAGTTTGTGAGTTCAGGCCCCATGTCGGGCTCTGTGCTTACAGCTCAGAGCCTGGAGCCTGCTTCAGATTCTATGTCTCCCTCTCTCTCTGTTCCTCCCCTGCTCACTCTCTCTCTCTCTCAAAAATAAAAGATTTTAAAAAAAAGCAATTTCAGTGGAAAAAAGGGGACAAAAGCTAGACTGGAGTACGGTAAAGAGTAGATGTGGAGGGAGAAAGCAGAGACACCGAATTGAGTTTGTTTTTTGAAGAAGTCTGGCTATGAAAGGGAACAGAGGATAGAAATACAGATAAAGGGGATGCAGAATCAAAGGAGAGTTGCTTACTTATTTTTTGATATGATAGGATCCAAAACATGTTTGTTTGTGGACAGAATAAACCAATAGAGAGGGAGAAACTAGCGAAGCAGAAAAGAGAGTAGAATTGAGAGGATGAAAGGGACTGAGACCCTGAGACCCAGAGCATCAATGGAGGAGATGGTTTTACATAGGGCGAGAGATATCTCTTCATTTGGCACAGATGGGAAAGTAAAGAAGTTCTCTTGTCTTCCATTTCTTCAAGGAACTTAAGACAACATTGCCAGCTGAAAGTGGAGAGAGTTCTTGAGAGAGGTTTGAAGGAAAGGAGAATGTATGAAACAGTTGTCTGATAGAGTGAGCCAAAAGTGTTATCCTGTAAGGCTGAGACCCCACTGCAATTTATGTACTTGAATCAAAAGTAAAACAAAGCCAAGATGTATGGTTTTCTCCAGCTGTATTCAACATGGCTGCCAGAGAAGGCAGACAGATGATGGGGCTCATTCTGGGTTGGGAATTACCCAGAGGAGGATGGGGCAAGGAGTTGACCACAGTGACAGAGCAGGGAATCCACGGAAGGCACATGGAAGCAGAGGGGATGTGTGAACAGTGTATCAGGGCCACTGAATTTGTGGTCTCAGTGAGGTCAATGATGTGTAGGGAAGGAAAAATTCTTCCTCTACCCTTCAGGATCTTCCACCTGAACTAAGACTTAAATTTACATTAGACAGATTAGTAGGAAAAAGCCCCAAAGTTTTATTACGTGCACATGGAAGCCCGATGATGAAATTGAGACCTGAACAAATGACCACCACATGCAGTTTTTATACAATTTAGACAAATTGCTCCTTTGCAAACTGTAAGTTTGTAAGGAATTGACAGGATAAAGAAAACAGATGTTTGGGAGCTTTAATTAGTAAGGAATTCTAAGTGGAATTTGTGCTGAGGTAGTAGATTAGTAAAAAAGTATAAAGGCTTATTTCTATAGCTTTCTGGGCTTTAAAGTTCCTATCTCTGGTGATAAGGATGTCTTTTTACTCCCTAGTACAGGGAGAGTTCCTTTCTTTCTTTCTTTTTTTTTTAATGTTTATTTTTGTGACAGAGAGAGAGAGAGAGTGAGCACAAGTTGGGGAGGGGCAGAGAGAGAGAGAGAGACACAGGATCCAAAGTAGGCTCCAGGATCCGAGCTGTCAGCACAGAGCCAGATGCAGGGCTGGAACTCATGGATCACAAAGATCATGATCTGAGCCAAAGTCAGCACTTAACTGACTGAGCCACCCAGGCACCCCGGGAGAGTTTTTTTTTTTTCATATGGGAGATTTGTTTCCAGATTTCAACAGGACAGAGGAGGGTCTGAGTGTCCTTGCACTGGTCTCTTCCCAAGTAGCTTCAATTCAAAATAATCAGTACGTCATTGTGGTATGTTTTGGGTGGTCTGCCATTGGCCTCTACAGAAGAAAGGAGAGGAGGTGGTAGAGGCAAATCAAGGGTTCAGACTTGGTGTTCAGGTATGACCCTGGATGACCAAGGTCATTGGAGGTGAGGAGGCCAAGGAAGGCTGTGATGTTGAACCAATCATCCCAGAAGGCTGTCAGGAGTAGAGGTGAGAAGTAAAACAACTAGTCTTTCTGTAGGGGAGGAAATGGAATTTAGAGGTGGTGAGGAGCATTCTTTATTATTGTTTTTTAATGTTTATTTTTGAGAGAGAGCACACACACACACAGACACATATATGTGTGAATGGGGGATGGGCAGAGAGAAATGGGGACAGAGGATCTGAAGCAGGCTCCATACCATCAGTGCAGAACTTGATGTGGGGCTCGAACACACAAACTATGAGATCATGACCTGAGCTGAAGTCAGATGCTAAACTGACTGAGCCACCCAGGCGCCTCAAGGAGCATTCTTAAGGTCACACAGTGATGTTGACAGTGGAGCTGAAATTTGAGGCCAGTTCTGCCTAGCCTTGGAGCCTGGGTCAAACCTCTACTCTGTGGAATCAGCGAGTTCAGCCTCTGAGGCTGGGGGTCCTAAGTGCTTTTGTCTCCTCTCCTGCAGGGCTGGCCTCTGCCAGGCTACCACATGCCAACTGCTGGCTTACCCCAGCCACCTGCCCCATCATCTCTGAATCCTGCATTATGTTCCCTGTCATGGACTTTTTCTCTTCCCCTTTAGCTGACTCTGTTCCAGAACCTGTTCTACCCTGGAAGGCTGAGTCAATAGCTCCAGATTTTGCTATTCATGCCACACCTTGTCCCATGACTAGGCCTTCTTCTGACATGGACTATAAGAGAAATGATAGCAATAATGAAAATAAGAGCACCTACTTCTGTTACCTTTAACAAGCACCCACTCCGTGCCAAACTTGGCATATGTCCTTTCTCATTTGGGCCTCATGACATCTAATTATTTTATCCATTTTACAGATGAGAACACAAAGGCTCAGAGAGGTAAAGTCACTTGTCTGTGACCACACAGGCAGGAAGTTGCAGCGCTGGAGACAATCCTGAGAATGGTTAGCTCTCACAGTCCTTGTCCTTTGCGAATTATGAAAGTTAAATGAAATCACGGGCCTCATAGTATAACACATTTTTATTAAAATAACTTTTAAAAAGAATTGCATGTTTCCTGACCCCCATCAGCCAAAGCAGGCTGGCATTTGCTGTCACATCTCTTGCAAGAATTCCTTGGAAGCTTTGGGGGTGTCTTTCCTGTGTTCCAAAACAAGTCCTGTCAGCTGCCACATGACCTTACCATTGCTAACCCTAATTGAGTAGGTACTTAAAGGGTGCCTGGCATCTGGCCTAGCATTCTATGCACGTGATTTCATGTACATGTCCTAACATACACATATTAAATATAGATAAACTAAATCCATACATTCACACACACATATATAAAATATTGATTCTATTTCACAAATGAGGCACAAAGAAGTAAGGGTGGTAGCTATTGGGAGCATCCAGAGCTCAGGGCTGGCAAAGCAAGCTGTAGTATCCATCCCTACAATAGTGATCCTGGCATGTCTCCTGGCCTGAAATCTCGGGGTGATTTCAGGAGTTGTTCCTAATCATACACCGTCCCCAAGACTGGTGCTCTGGCTCTCATGGACATTCTATGAGCTACCCAACATCCTTTATTGAATTTCTTTCCTAAACAAACTGGAGCGAGTTGGTTTCTTTTATTTGCAACTAAGATTTCTTTTCTTTTCATTTTTCTTTTTTTTGCAACTAAGATTTCTGATTGACACGCTCCATGGCAACTCTATCAGGTATGTGTATTATTTGTATTATTTTGAAAGTATTTTTGAGTTATTTAATCAATGTTTTAAAGTAATTGTATAGGTGCTTGTGAATCCACCATCCCCAAATAAAATGCAGAACCTCACAACCGTTTTCCCTCTTCCACACCCGGCCCTTTCCTGGACCACGTAACCATCCTCTTGAACACTGTGTTCATCATTCCCTCTTTTTTATTCTCAAAAATTTCTTTTGAGTTATAATATACATGTAGTGAAGTGCATAAATACCAAGTGTACAATTCAAATTTGTATGTGTGTATAGGTTTTTATGGAACCAGATCAATATACAGAATATTACCTATGCCCCAGAAGAGGGCATGACCCCCTCATGACCCCTGCCAGCTAATTCCTGATGCTCCAGAGAAACCAGTATTCTTGCCTCTATTACCTTATGTTTGTTTTGCCTGTTCTTAAATATTAAAAGAAAATGTATACAAGTGTACTTTTTATGGGTGTATGTTCTTTTTTTTTTTTTTAGCTTTCTTTCTCTTTTAATTTTTCTAAATGTTTTATTTTTGAGAGAGAAAGAGCGTGAGGAGGGGAGGGGCAGAGAGAGAGGGAGACACAGAATCTAAAGCAGGCTCCAGGTTCTGAGCTGTCAGTACAGCCCAATGCAGGGCTTGAACCCAGGAATGGTGAGATGACCTGAGCCAAAGTCGGATGCTTAACTGACTGAGCCACACAGGTGTCCCTTGCTTGCTTGCTTGCTTGCTTTCTTTCTTTCATGTTTATTTATTTATTTTGAGAGAGAGAGTGTGCACACAAGCAGAAGAGGGGCAGAGAGAGAGGGACAGAGAGAATACCAAGTAGGCTCCACACTATAAGCACAGAGCCCTAGGTGGGGCTCAGTCTCATGAACCGTGAGATCATGACCTGAGCCAAAATCAAGAGTCAGACACTTAACCTACTGAGCCACCCAGGTGCCCTTATTTAGCTTCTTTCGTTTATCATTATGTTTGTGCAAATTCATCTATTTTTTCCCATGTCGTGGTAGTTTGTACTTTTTATTGTTATATGTATTTCATTGTATGACTATGCCATAATTTATTTTATTCATTTTCTTATTGATAACATTTGGGTTGTTCTCTTACTTTCCTTTGTGTGTTGCTTTATTTCAACTATCCGTATTTCTAAAAGGATCATCTCCATGTTTACAACTGTGGAAACTGAGGTTCAGAGAAGTTAGGTGACTTTCCCAAGGTCACACAGCAAATAAGCAGCAGGACCAGGATTGATTCCACATCCTAAGTTCTGCATCTTGGCTATGGAAGAGTGGAAGAAAAGTCCTTCCTCTTTCTACTCTCTGGGATTGCCAGGGTGTCCAAAAGACCCAGGTGGCCTCCCTGGTGGCAGCAGGATTGTGATGAAGCTTGGTATCCGGAAGCTCTGTGTTTGGGACATGAGCTCATTCTTACCCTCTCAGGCAGCAGCCACAGGTTCCTGATAGCTCCTTTCCACATCCATTATATTGGGCAATGTTTGAAAGGCACAAGGTTCAGGGGCCCAGCCCCTGTCCCTCTCCAACACTGGGGCAGGCAGAGCTGGGTGTGGAGCCACCAGGTAGGCAGGCTTAGGCTGGCCACCCTGATGGATGGCCTTGGGTTGGCTCCCAGCTGCACTTGTCATCATGCCGCCTTAGTGGTTTGTCCTTTGCATACACTCTGCAACGTGACTTATTCATATTTTCTTTAAATCAACTCACTTAAAGAATTTTTTTAAATGTTTATTTGTGAGAGAGAGAGACAGAGTGCGAGTGAGCAAGGGGTAGAGAGAGAGAGGGAGACACAGAATCGGAAGCAGGCTCCTGGCTTGGAGCTGTCAGCACAGAGCCCAATGAGGGGTCCACACATGGACCGTGAAATCATGACCTGAACCAAAGTTGGATGCTTAACCGACTGAGCCACCCAGATGCCCCCAAATCAACTCACTTTTTAAAAAAAATTTTAGTTATTTTCAAAAGTTCTATTTTTCAAATAGCTAATATAAGTATTTGATACACTATTCAAAAGTATGAAAAGGTATAGAAGGCAAATGTTTTCCTCCCACCCTTATCCCCTAGCCACCCAATTCCTTTTTTTTTTTTAATTTTTTTTTTTTAACGTTTATTTATTTTTGGGACAGAGAGAGACAGAGCATGAACAGGGGAGGGGCAGAGAGAGAGGGAGACATAGAATCGGAAGCAGGCTTCAGGCTCTGAGCCATCAGCCCAGAGCCCGACACGGGGCTCGAACTCACGAACCGCGAGATCATGACCTGAGCCGAAGTCGGACGCTCAACCGACTGAGCCACCCAGGCGCCCCGCCACCCAATTCCTTTAAGAGATGTCCTCTTTATTAATTTCCTTTGTGTCTTCCAGAGATACTCTATGCAAATACAAGCAAATGGATAGTCTACTTATTTTTATTTTTACTTTTTTTTTTTTTTTACCAAATGTTTAGACTTTATTTCCTAAATAAAATAAGTTGGAGTCTATTTCCTATCAGTGTATATAGATCTCCCTTGCTTTTTTTTTTTAAGGTTGCAGAGTTTTCCATTACCATGATTTATCTCATCCCCTAATGATGGACCTTTTTTCCAGTTTTTTCCTAGTACAAACAATGTTGAGATAAATAACAAGATTCAGCTGCTATTTTGCTCATTGCATATTTATCTGTAATTCCTAGAGATGTATCTGCTGGAGCAACTGGCATATGTGGGGTTTTGTGTGTGTGTGTTTTGTTTTTGTTTTTGTTTTTGCATATGTGGTTTTTAAAACAACTTTAAAGACGTATAATTAACATACCGTAAAATTCACCCATTTTAAAGGTACAGTTCAATGATTTGTAGCAAATTTATTGAGCTGTGCAACCATCATCATAATTTCTTTTTAGAATATTTTCATTACTCCAGTAAGATCCCTCATGGGCATTTACAATTAATTTCCATTCTAATACCCCAACCCAGGCAATCACTTATCTGCTCTCTGTTTCTATAGATTTGCTTTTTTCTGGACATTTCATGTACTTACCATGGAGGCATATAAGATGTGATCTCCTGTGTGCAGGGTTTTTCATTTAGCTTAATGTTTTGAGGTTCATTCATGACATAGCATGGCATGTATCAATAAGTTATTCCTTTTTATGACTGAATAGTGTTCCATTGTATGGCTATAACATTTTTTTTATTCATTCACCGATTAATGGACATTTGAATTGTTTCTTTTTATTTTCACTTTTTAGCTATTATGAATAATGCTCCTGTGAACATTTACATGCAAGTCACTGGTGTTCATATATTTTCATTTTTCTTGGGTAGATACCTAGAAGTGGAATTGTTGGGTCATGTGATAAATTTATATTTAACTTTTTAAGAAACTAAGAAACTGTTTTCCAAAGTGTCTGTACCATTTTACATCCCTACCAGCAATGCATGAGACTTCCTGTTTCTCCACATTCTTGCCACTGTTTGTCATGGTTTGTTTTTTCATTATTATTATTATTATTCTTATAACCATTCTAGTGGGTGTAAAATGGCATGTCATTGTGGTTTTAATTTGCATTTCACTAATGACTAATGATGTTGAGAATCTTTTCATGTGCTTATTAGTCAATCCTGTAGCTTCTTTGGTGAACTGGTAAAAATGCTCATTTTAAAAAATGTTTTATTTATTTTTGAGAAAGAGAGAGTGAGAGAGAGAGAGAGGATCCAAAGTGGACTCCGCGCTGACAGCAGGAAGCCTGATGCAAGGCTCAAACTCACAAACGGAGAGATCGTGACCTGAGCCAAAGTCTGACTCTCAAGCGACTGAGCTACCCAGGCACCCCCTAAAATGTTCATTTTTTAATGGGGTTGTTTATCTTATTATTGAGTTTTGAGAGTTCTTTGTATATTCTGGATACAAATCCTTTATTATTTATGTATTCTGAGAAATATTTTCTCCCAGTCTGTAGCTTATCTTTCATTTTTTCTTTTCTTTTTTCTTTTTTTTAAAGAGAGTGTTGACCTATTTTTATAATTTTTTTTTTGAGAGAGAGAGCATGAGTGGGGGAGGTACAGACAGAGAGGAGAAGAGAGGATCTGAAGTGGGATCTGTACTGACAGCAGAGAGCCTGATGCAGAGCTCGAATTCAAGAACCATGAGATTATGACCTGAGCTGAAGTCAGACACTTAACTGCCGAAGCCATCCAGGCACTTCTATTTTATTAATTTTTTTCAAGATTTAATTTTTTAAAGGTGATTTAAAAAAAATTTTTTTTTAACGGTTATTTATTTTTGAGACAGAGAGAGACAGAGCATGAACGGGGGAGGGTCAGAGAGAGAGGGAGACACAGAATCTGAAACAGGCTCCAGGCTCTGAGCAGTCAGCACAGAGCCCGACGCGGGGCTCGAACTCACAGACCGCGAGATAGTGACCTGAGCCGAAGTCGGACGCTTAACCGACTGAGCCACCCAGGCGCCCCAAGATTTAATTTTTTAAAGTAATCTCTACATCCAACGTGGGCTTGAACCCCCAACCCCGAGATCAAGAGTCGCACAGTCTACTGACTGAGCCACCCAGGCACCCCTTATATTTATTTTTTTGAGTAGGCTCCACACCTGATGTGGGGCTTGAATTCATGATCCTGAGATCTTGAGTCACACACTCTACCGGCTGAGACAGCCAGGAACCCCTATCTTTCATTTTCTTCACAGTATCTTTGAAAAATAATATTTTTTAAAATGTTTATTCATCTTTGAGAGAGAGACACGCATAGTGTGAGCAGGTAAAGGGCAGAGAGAGAAAGAGATACAGAATCCAAAGCAGGCTCCAGGCTCTGAGCTGTCAGCAAAGAGCCCAATGCAGGGCTCAAACCCACGAACTGCAGATCATGACCTGAGCCAAAGTTAGGCACTTAACCAAGTGAGCCACCCAGGTGCACAACCCGCCCCCCCCACCCGGCCTTTTTTTAATTAAAAAAATTTTTAATGTTTTTTAATGGTATCTTTAAAAAAATTTATTGAGGCAAAATTCACAAAACATAAAATCACCCATTTAACATTAAACAAGATGCTTGGTTGGTGCAGTTGGAAGAACATACAACTCTTGATCTTGGGGTCATGAGCTCAAGCTCCATGTTGGGTGTAGAGATTACATGTATCAGTCAATCAATCAATTTTTTTTGAATTTTTTTTTTAACGTTTATTCATTTTTGATAGAGAAAGAGCATGAGTGGGGGAGGGGCAGAGAGAGAAGGAGACGTAGAATCCGAAGCAAGCTCCAGCCTCTGAGCTGACAGCACAGAGCCCGACCCGGGGGTCGAACCCACGGACCGTGAGATCATGACCTGAGCCGAAGTCCGACGCTTAACCGACGGAGCCACCCAGGCGCCCCAATCAATTAATCTTAAAAAAATAAAATTGAGGGGCGCCTGGGTGGCTCAGTCCGTTAAGCGTCCGACTTCGGCTCAGGTCATGATCTCACAGTTCGTGGGTTCGAGCCCCATGTCGGGCTCTGTGCTGACAGCCCAGAGCCTGGAGCCTGCTTCAGATTCTGTGTCTCCCTCTCTCTCTGACCCTCCCCCATTCATGCTCTGTCTCTCTCTCTCTCAAAAATAAATAAACATTAAAAATAATAATAGTAAAAAAAATTGAACAATTCATTAATGGTGCCTTTTGAAACAAAAATTTTGAATTTTGATGGTCTAGTATATCAAAAATTTTGCATAGATAAATGTTGTTGTGTCATATCTAAGAAATGTTTTCCTAACCCAAGATCTGGAAGATTTTTCTCCAGTGTCTTCTAAGAGTCTTATTGTTTGACTCTTCTTTTTAGGTTTCTGATCCATTTGAGTTATTTTTTGTGTATGGTGTAAAATAGGGGTATAAGTTCATCTTTTTACATATGGATATCCTGACATATGTATTTCTAATTTCTATAGATATGGCCAAATTGTCTTCCTAAAACACAACTGGCATCATGCTAACCAGCAGTGAACATGGCTGTTTTCTCACACCCTTGCTATCACAACTGAGATATCAAACTTTTTTTTTTATAAGCAAGTCTAATAATGAAAACATAGCAACTCAGGGCACCTGGGTGGCTCAGTCAGTTAAGCATCTGACTCTTGATTTTGGCTCAGGTCATGATCTCACGGTTTGTGAGTTCGAGCCCCAAATTGGTGCAGAGCCTGCTTGGGATTCTCTCTCTCTGCCCCTCCTTCACACTCACTCTCTCTCTCAAAATAAATAAATAAACTTAAAAAAAAGAAAGCATAGCATCTCATAGCTTTACTTTGCTAAATTTCTACTTCAGCCACATCCTAAGCACTATTGTGAAATATATTAGCTCAATGTATTAGCTATATATTGTTTCAGCATATATTACCGTATATTACCACGAAACACAGGTGACTGGACCTGTGGGACCTCCCTTCCTTTCCTCCAACTTTAGAAGGTTCTCAAGGACTGAAAACAGTCACACTCCCCATATATCTAATTGCAACCTTTGCCAGGAGTTTGCATCAATGAAGGCTGAGTTCTAGCATTCCCAGGATTGTTTCTGGTCTGATACTTTCCAGCTTGCATAAGGTGACCTGGATGCTTGTTGCCTGACTCTGTCTTTGCCTGAGGAATTGTATGCATGACTTTAATTTTTTGAAAAAGATATAACTTCTGGTTTAAGATAGACATTTCTAGTGAGTACTATAGGCAAGAAATAATTCTGATCTGCAATCTGTAGACATAGGTCAGTAGGGCTTTACTAGGAGGAGAACAAGAAAAGAGAGAACTGGGGATAATAAATAGGAGTAGAAGCTCTGACATGCTGTTTATTACCCAATGTTGTTCTTTAGTCCTGCAATCACTCATCTGAATGTCAGTTCTCCCAAAATTGCAGGAGGAGGTGCTCGGAGCTCCTTATGGGCATTTATTTTTATAACTTTTTCTCCACTTCTATATTCAGTATGGAAAATCTGAAGGACAGAGAAGCACAGAGTCTCTTTTTTACATTGATTCAAGATGAGACAGTTGTCAAGTAGATGAAAGACACAGTCCTAGGTTGAAATATCAGGTCTGTTTCTTGCATTCTCTAGGCATTCTGGCCTCTGTTTCCACCTCTATAAAATTAGTAATCACAATGCCTTCTACCTCATTGGGGATGAATATTGGCATATCTAGTTCAGGACACACAGTGGGCACTCAGTATGTCTCTGTCTCCTTTCACAATTGACAAATTAATTTTCTTCCAAGCAGTTCCTGAGCATCCTTAAGATGTTATTATATGACAGAGGAAATACAGGGATGGATAAAACCATGGCTTTGTCCTTGAAGAACTTATGGTTGGGAAGAGAGATTAAATGGTGCAGTCTGCTGCCTTTTGATAAAATAGACATGTGACCCCAGTTTTCAGATGTCAGCAGAGGCCCAGAGATCCCAAGAAATACAGCAAGTAAATAGTAGGGAGGGGACTGGAACACAATTAAGAGGAATATTGGTATAGAAGTGATAAGAGAGGAATTTTGGAAATAAAATCATGCCAGTTTGTAGTTCAAAAGAAACAAACAGGGCTGCCTGGCTGGCTCAGTCAGTAGAGCATGTGACTCTTGATCTCAGGGTCGTGAGTTCAAGCTCCAAATTGGACATGGAGCCTATGTAAGAAAGAAAAAAAAAAAAAAAAAAAGAGGAACAAGTGGGAGATGGAGATGCCTGGGAATGAATCAAGGGTTACAAATCTAGCCCTGAAGGTGGACTGCATTTTGTTTGTACAGAATTTCCCCCCACACCATTTTATTATGAAAATTTTCCTTTTTGTTTTTAAGTTTATTTATTTTGAAGAGAGAGCAAGGGGTGGGGAGGTGTAGAAAGAGGGAGAGACAGAATCCCAAGCAGGCTCCACTCTGCCAACACAGAGCCTGACGCTGGGCTTGAATTCACAAACTGTGAGATCATGACCTGAGCTGAGATCAAGAGTCAGGGGTTTTTAACCGACTGAGCCACCCAGATGCTCCTATTATGAAAATTTTCAAACATATAGAACAGTTGAACGAATTGTGCAGTGAACATCCATCTATCCACCACCTAGATTCTATGGTTGTTAACAGCTTGCTATATTTGCTTTGTCTTGTATTTATTTATTCATCTAGCCCTCCATCCATCTATCTTACTCTTTGATGCGATTCAAAGAAGCTGCAGAGTTCATTCTACCTCTACACATTTCAACATGCCTATTGTTAGAGCTCAATATTTGCCTTTGTTTTTAGGTTAATTTTACATACAGTGATATGCATAGATCTCAAGTATACCATCTACTAAATTGTGACAAATGCATACAACCGTGGAATCCACACCCCTAACAAGGTACTGAGAGAACATTTTCAACACCTCCAAAAATTCCCTCCTGCCAGAAGCAACCACTATTGTGATTTTTTCACCATTGATTAGGTTTTACCTATTCTAGAATATTGTACAAATAGAATTATAAATTGTACACTCTTTTATATAAGGCTTCTTTCTTTTTGCATGATGTCTGAGACATCTATTTTGTGTAATTCTTTAATTTCCTAGTAGTATTCCATTGCCATGAATGTCTAAACGCAGTTTATCCATTTTCTTGTTGATGGAACACACAAAGTTTTAAACACTTTAAACTGGTTGCCAGTGTTGTAGGCTTGACCTGGCTCTGCTACTTGCTAGACGTGTGACCACGTGCTGGTTACTTTGTGTCCTTGAGACTCAGTTTCCCAGTCTCCATAATGGAAAAAATTATAGCTATTGCTTATTGAGTGCTTGCTATGTGCCTGCTTGGCACTGTTCCAAGTGTTTTACATACTCATTACTCATTTAATCCTCATAATGACCCACAAGATAGGGTATGTTACTACTCCCATTTTATAGATTTGGAAACTGAGCACCCAACCTAGGTTGCTGGGAGTATTCAGTGAGATAGTGCATGTAAAACACTTGGGACTCCATTTGGTAATTACAATGTAGAAAGTAAACATTGGCTGTTATTTTTCATCTTACCTTACTGGCCCTTAGAGGAATTTAAGTTTACTACCCCTAATGGAGAAAGTGTATAAGGCCCTGGAAATAGGCGTTTCCAGATAAAATGGAGATGTCCAGTAAAATCTGAATTTTATTTTATTTTAAAGTTCACTTATTTTGAGAGAGAGCTACTGTGGGCATGTGTGCGCACAGGTGAATGCAAGCGGGGGAAGGGCAGAGAGAGAGGATCCCAAGCAGGCTCCATGATGTCAGCGCAGAGCCTGATACAGGTCTCAATCCCACAAACTGTGAGCTCATGACCTGAGCCAATATCAGACTCAACCAACTGAGCATCCACCCAGGCACCCCAAATTTGAATTTTAGACAATGAAAATAATTTTAGCATAACTATGTTACAACCAATACTTGTCACATATTAATGCTAAAAAGTTACTCGCTGTTTATCTGAAATTCAAATTTTTTTTTTTTTAATTTATTTTTGGGACAGAGAGAGACAGAGCATGAACGGGGGAGGGGCAGAGAGAGAGGGAGACACAGAATCGGAAACAGGCTCCAGGCTCCGAGCCATCAGCCCAGAGCCTGACGCGGGGCTCGAACTCACGGACCGCTAGATCGTGACCTGGCTGAAGTCGGACGCTCAACCGACTGCGCCATCCAGGCACCCCTGAAATTCAAATTTAATTGAGCATCCTAAATTTTTATTTTCTAAATCTGGCAACCCTACTTGGGAGGAAGTGACTAAGGTGACTAGGGACAGAACTAGTGTACCTCATTTTGCAGATGAGGAAACAGCTTTTTTTTTTTAACGTTTATTTATTTTTGAGACAGAGAGAGACAGAGCATGAACGGGGGAGGGTCAGAGAGAGGGAGACACAGAATCTGAAACAGGCTCCAGGCTCTGAGCTGTCAGCACAGAGCCCGACGCGGGGCTCGAACTCACGGACCGTGAGATCATGACCTGAGCCGAAGTCGGCCGCCCAACCGACTGAGCCACTCAGGCGCCCCTAGCCTTTTTTTTTTTTTTTTTTTTAAAGATTTTATTTATTTAATTTTGAGAGAGAGAGAGAGAGAGAGAGTACACAAGTGAGTGAGGGGCAGAAAGAGAGAGAGAGAATGAGAGAGAGAGAAGCAGGGCTTACCTGAAGCAGGGCTCAAGCTCAACAGATGTGGGGCTTGAAATCATGAACCCTGAGATCATGACCTGAGCTGAAGTCAGATGCTTACTGATTGAGCCACCTAGGCACCCTTATTAATTAATTAATTAATTAATTTTAATATTTATTTTAAAAATCTCTACCCCCAACATGGGGCTCAAACTCATGACCCCAAGATCAAGAGTCACACACTCAGAAGACTGACTGAGCCAACCCCTAAAGATTTTATTTTTAAGTAATTGCTACACCCAACATGGGACTCGATCTTACAACCCCCAGATCAAGAGGCACATGCTCTACTGACTGAGGCAGCCAGGGGCTATGAGGAAACATTTTTACTTTTTTTTTTTTTTTTTAATTATTTGTTTTTTTTTATTTTATTTATTTATTTTTTATTTTTTATTTTTTTTTATTTTTTAATATATGAAATTTACTGTCAAATTGGTTTCCATACAACACCCAGTGCTCATCCCAAAAGGTGCCCTTATGAGGAAACATTTTTAAAGAGGGCAAATGAAGGAGCCATGATGTCTTAAGTGGATCCAGATCTCAGGCTCACAGAGGCTTCATCTAGTGTCTTCAACACACAGCTCTGCCACTTTTCAAGTCTTCTCCTGCCTTTGGCAGTTGAATGCAGAGTGGCTTCAGGGAAGAGGGGGACAGCAACATGACTCAGTGTTCTATAGGGAAAGCCAGTAAATGACAGGCGGCATGTGGGCTGCTGGGGTTTCTCTTCCCACTCCTTCCAGCTCTGCATCCTGCTTCCTCCCCTCCTTCTTTCCCCAGAGGCCTGGAAACTCCTTCCCTTGCTGGTAGCGACCTCCTCCAGGCTTCCTACCCCTACCCCAGCGTGGTTGAGTTTTGTCCCAGGCTGACCAGGGTGTCCAAGGCAGAAGGAGGGTGTAGGTGGTTCAAGGCTTTATCAACCACAGGGTCTGCATTCTGACCAGGTCTAGACTGATTTCTGGATCAGGGAACCTGGGAACCAGAGCCACATGGCATACGAGATGAGGAAATGGCCAGACTGGGATTTTCTGCCCTCACCAAATCAGCTTCTCCTTGGAGAATCACCAACTACCTACTGTAGATTTCCCAGAATCTTCACATCTTAGGAGGTAGGATCTATTATTTCCATTTAGAGATTTGGACACTGAGGTTAAAGGACTTGCCTAAGACCTCTAACATAAATTGTTTATAGTCAGGACTAGATTCTTGTTCCATATGCCTTTGAAAAAGCCTAAATTACTAACTACTGCTAGGTACCGGCTTCTAGATCAGAGCTAATCCACCCTGTTGGCATTAGGAAGATAGGATAGCATAGCCCACTGGTTCTCAAAATGTGATCGCTGGGCATCAATATCACCGGGAAACTTGTTAGAAATGCAAATTTTGGGTTAGATAATAGAACTTTCTGACTCAGAAATTCTGGGGCTGATACCTGGCAATCTGAGTTTTATTTATTTATTTTTTTTCAACGTTTTTTATTTATTTTTGGGACAGAGAGAGACAGAGCATGAACGGGGGAGGGGCAGAGAGAGAGGGAGATACAGAATCGGAAACAGGCTCCAGGCTCCGAGCCATCAGCCCAGAGCCTGACGCGGGGCTCGAACTCACGGACCGCGAGATCGTGACCTGGCTGAAGTCGGACGCTTAACCGACTGCGCCACCCAGGCGCCCCGGGCAATCTGAGTTTTAATAAGCCCTCCAGGTGATTCTGATGTACCCTGAAGTTGGAGAATCTTTGGTGTATAGTAGAAAGAGCCATTTTGGGGGAAAAAAAGATACATATTTAAAGCACATTTGCTTTAAGTAAACTTTTATTGATATACAATATAAACACAGAAAAATACACAAACCAAAAGTGTACAGCTCAATGAATTTTCACAAAGTGAGCACACTTGTGTAACCAGCACCTAGATCAAGAGACAGAACATTATCACCAACTTGGAGAAGCCCCTTTGTGTCTCCTTCCTGGTGCTACCTCTCCTCAAAGGATAATCCTGACTTCAAACACCACAGATTAGTTTTGCCTAACATTATATACTTTTAAAAATTGTAGATGAAGACAGAATCTGGAGCCAGAGGACTTTGATTGGATCCCTGGTTCTCTATGGAGTGATCTTGGACCAGTCATCTAATTTCCTTGAGACTCATTTCCTTCTCTGTATAATGGTCATAGAAAAATCTCAGACCTTAAAGGGACACTAGCTTTCTCAAACTTGTCTAGTGTTAAGAATCACCTGGGGCACTAGTTTAAAAATTCACATTCCCCAGAGCATACATTCTTAATATGACAAAAATTGGTTGTGGGTAGGAAGATTTTTTTGCTTGCTTATGTAAAAGCACATGTATACATATGATACATTAATAGATATACAGTACATTTGTGATACTGAAATTTCATGGGGATAATTAGGGGAAAATGTCTAAAAATATTCCTTAGAGAGATAATAATTTAAAAAAGGTTGAGGGGCGCCTGGGTGGCGCAGTCGGTTAAGCGTCCGACTTCAGCCAGGTCACGATCTTGCGGTCCGTGAGTTCGAGCCCCGCGTCAGGCTCTGGGCTGATGGCTCGGAGCCTGGAGCCTGTTTCCGATTCTGTGTTTCCCTCTCTCTCTGCCCCTCCCCCATTCATGCTCTGTCTCTCTCTGTCCCAAAAATAAATTAAAAATGTTAAAAAAAAAAAAAAAAAAAAAAAAAAAAGGTTGAAAAACACTGTCCTACAGCAGTGATTCTTCAAGTGTGGTCTGTGGTTAAAAATGCAAATTCTCAGATGCCTGGGTGGCTCAGTGGGTTAAATGCCTGATTCTTGGTTTCAGTTCAGGTCATGATCTCACAGTTTGTGAGTTCGAGCTCACATCTGGCTCTGCACTGACAGTGGGGAGGCTGCTTGGGATTCTCTCACTTTTTCTCTTCCCCTTCCCTGTTCACTTTCTCTGTCTCTTTCTCAAAATACATAAATAAACTAAAATTAAAAAATGCAAATTCTCAGGCCTGACCCCAGACCTACTGAACCAGAAATTCTGGGGGTGGGGCCCTGCAATCTATGGTTTAACAAATCCTTCAAGTGATTCTGATGGGCACTGAAGTTTGAGAACCACTGCCCTGGAGATTCTAAATGGGGTAGGGTCCCGGAATCTGTACCATTAACAAACTCTCCTAAGTCCATTGCAGGAGACACTGACGTAAAGATTTGAACACACTTTGAGAAACAAAAGTGACTTTCCAGATGGTAAAATATCTTCATTAGAAGGAAATAGGGTAAACAATAATAGCGAAGGTCACTAATTACTAAGCACTTAGCTGGGTCTCTGAATCTGCTTGCACAGCCTTTTAATTCTCACAAACTCATGAAGAAGTTAAGCAGATGGACTCTGAAGCTAGACTGCCTGGGTTGGTACCCAGCTTGTGACTTGGTTTATGCATCTGTAAAGTGAGAATAATGTACTTTCTTCAAAGATTTGTTAGAAGGTTTAAAGATGCTTATTGGTCAGCTCTTAGAACACCTGCCACGTTGGCACCACTTACCCGTAACATGTTTTCATCATCCTTAAGCTCACCCTGTTAAAAGGAGGATTTAAACTCAATGTAACTCCCCAGTGTACTTTCTTAAGAACTAAACTATAATGCAGTGTTTTTCAAAGTGTGATTCCCCACCAGTAGCACACCAGAGTTAGAAATGCAAGTAATTAGATCCCGTCCCAGATCTGCTGAAAGAGAAACTTTGGGGGTGGGACCCCAAAGTTTCAACAAGCACTTTCAGGTGATTCTGATATACACTGGCGTTTGGAAATCACAGCTACAATCTTTAGCGGTTGGGGGAAGGAGGGTGCTTTAAAAAAAAAAAAAAAAAAAAAAAAAAAAAAAAAAAAAAAAAAAAAAAACAACCGAAAAACGCCTAGAGCGGTTGGGAGCAATCCCAGAGTCCCTCCCATCTAGAGGCGAGCAAACTCCGCTGTAGCTGCACTCCGCAGCTCCTGCCAACCCTTCTGGCCGGTGCGCAAGGCCTTCTGGGGCCTGTGGTCCACATCCCTGCCGAGCCGGAGCGCCTGCGCGTTGGCCGCCAACTCGCTCTAGTCGCTGTGGTCGGGGCTCGGGACCGGCTGCCATCTTAGTCGAGGGACTGAGGAGTCGTCGCCGCCCCGAGTCCCGGTAAACACCGGCGGGCGGACTGGGGGCAGTTCTGGGTAGAGGGGGTAGCCCGCATGAGAGTGTCCGAGGAGAACCAGGGGTGAAGGAGTGCGGGCGCGCGGGTGGGGTCCTTAGAGCCACCACTGCTCTCTCACGGAGCCGGTGCCCGTGGGGGGCGCGGGGAGCTCGGGCTAGTGGCCGAGGGATGGGTTGGCCGGAGGCGCGGAGGAGCCACTGTCTGGCCGGCGGCGTGGGGGAGCCCCTCGCCTTGCTGGCGTCAAGTCGTGAGAGGGCTGGGCCGTGGCGGGCGCCAGCAGGGTCCGGCCCCGCGCCCCTCAGCCCCGCCGGGGGCCACTCTCCCGCGGCCCGGCCTACGCTCAGGCCCGGCGGCAGCGGCCGCTCCGGCCGACGTGGCCCTGTGAGGGGCGGCGGCCGGGCCCACCTGACGCTCGGCTGGCCTTACCGAGACTTTTTGGAGCCCCTAGTCGCGAGGCGGGCCCAGCATAGCGGCTGCCTCCTCTTTCTTCCACTCCCCTCCTCCCTCCATTGTCCCCCATCGTGGTGGTCCCGGCCCCGGCGCCCTTTTCGGCGCCCGCTGCCCCGTCGGCACCTCCCGGCGTCGAGTTTTGCAGACGTGGGAGCTGTCACTGCCCTCCCCCTTGAGTGTCCTTTTCTTTAGCAGAGAAAAGAAAAAAGTAGCTGTGAACGTATTCTAAAGGTCGAAACGTGAGGAGGACGTGACTTAGGGGGAACTAAGCGGGGAACTCAAGTGTTCAGACGCAGTCCAGGGCCACGACTCAAAGAGAAACACAGGGTTTGTGCGCTGAAGGTAGACTTTGGGCCTAAAGAGGTGTAACAAGGTGAACGTGCAAACCACCCGAAATTCACGATTTCCCAGTAACAACTCAACTAGTTTGTTGGTTGTATGCGTATCTTCATCTTGTTACGTTTTCTGCCATGGTTCTACAGCTTCAGTATACCTTTTTGGGAGTGAGTGTTGAGGCAGAAGAGTGGGATTTTTTTTTCTTTGAAAATTCATGAGGCTCTGGTGCCAGCCACTTATCATTGCACTTAGTTAGGGTCTCCCACATCTATTACTAATATAATTCGATTTTAAGCAAGTGTAAAGGCAGTGTATTTCCATCTTCAAAATCGGCTAAGGATTTCTCAGTTGAAATAAAGTTCTCATGGCAGATTGCTGAGAGCCTGCACTGTGTATTCATAGATGTACTCGAGGTACAGTTACTTCATTCTTAAGATTAGAAATGAAGGTGGAAATTCAACTGCTGTTTTTAAACAGAGAATGTAAGTTTTTTGGGTGTGAGTCCAAAAATAATTCCTTCATGTTCAGTATATGAATCAAGTCAGAAAGGATATGAAATAAAAAACAAGTGCAAAATACTTTTTCACAGTATTCTAGAGGGAATCATTTCTAAATTCTTTTTAAAAAATTCTTTTCATCTATTGGAAGAGACAAACAAACCAGTAGTTCCCAAATTTGCCCATTAGAATAGGAATTCCAGGATCTCCTTTCCTGAGATTGATTTAGTAGGTCTGCTTTGGCCCTGAAGAATTTTTTTTTTTTTTTTTAAACATGCCTCAGGAAATTCCATTGATCTTGGGAACCACTGAGGCAAACGGTACTGTGGACCTACCAAGGAATTCTCAAAAAGCTTTGAGACCGAAGAGGAAGTGACCAGTTCTGTCCGGGGTTGGCCGAGGAGGTCACAGGAGGTCACGGGAACTGCTCCTGGTCCTGTTGGGTCTTAGATGATGAATAGGAGTGTGATAAGGGTGGGGAAAAGGATGGATAGGACAGTGGAAACACAATGCTGTGTGTAAATGCAGAAGATTGTAGGAGAAAAAGGGTTCAGGGAGTGGGATGGGGAAGGAGAGCATTGTGGGACATGAGGTCAGAAAGGTAAAAGGAGGTAACCATATGAAAAGTTCTAAGCATGACGCTAAAAAACTCGAATTTTATGTTAGCAGTGGATTCAGATTTTAAACGGGAAAGTGATCTCAGTACGTGTGTTGTAGAAAGATTGCTCTGGTAATGAGAGTAAAAGGATGGAAAATGGCTATTGCAGAAGTCTAGCTGAGAGGTGAAAAGGCTTGATTTTGGAGGGAGGCTGTGGGGATGATCAAGGGATTGGATTTAGTTATTTACTAATGCATTATTGTTGCCATATTTTTGGATGAGGAATTTTTAGGTCCAGACTGGGTAAAAGAACTCTTGTTCTGTATAAAGAACCCATTAGCAAATCTGAATAACATTGCCAAGTTATATATATTAATGGTATGAGAACGTATTGTTCATTAGCACTTTTGAAAAGTTAGAACCAGATTGGGTGCAGTTTGGAGGGGAGCTTGGAGATTAGACTGAAATTTATGACTATCAACACTATTGATCTAAGATTGTTTGAAGTGTTTTTCTCTCACACTCAGAAACTTGGTATTAGAATTTTAGAGTTGGAAGAGATTGCAGGGACTATTTAGTCCATGGTGGCAAATATATGTTGGTTTATGGACCAACCAAACTTTGAAATAGCTGCCAGAAGCATGGTATTGAGAAGGATTTGGGTCATATGTATTCTCTGGGAAAGTGAGTTATGATTGATTAGTGATGCTTTCTGTGGACACAGTTATCTAGTGGGAGATGTATGTACCAGGTATATGCCATCCTTAGACTAGTTCAACCTATTAGTTTTCTGTTTAAAAAAAAAATCCAAAACAGGTTAAATAATTTACCTAAAAGTAGTTAAGAGTTAGAGCTAGAAGTAGAACTGAGTTTGTAACTCTTAGTTTGTTATTCTCCAGTGTTATCAAGATGAATGTGTGCTGCTAAAGAGCTTTTGGTATTAGACCGAAAGAAAAAGGGTATTTCTAGCCTGTGCCTCTTGACTGTTTAGGTAAGAGTTTGACAAGGAACTTTGGCCTAGAAGTAAATTTTGTTGTATTTATTCTGACTTAAGACATTTGTTGTTAGTACTGATAGGAAGTAGTCACCTGTTTGTGGTTTTTTTGTTTTCTGCTTTTTTTTTTCACTTCCTTGTTTCTCACCATTCTCTCAGTTTTAGGTTTGGGGATTGGTTTCCTTTATGTGAGTTAAGGCAAAAGTATATAACTGACTTACTTTCTTTTTTCTTTCTTTCTTTCTTTCTTTCTTTCTTTCTTTCTTTCTTTCTTT
>NW_026057578.1:24122862-24153768 GCF_023721935.1 Panthera uncia | reverse complement strand
TTTCTTTCTTTCTTTCTTTCTTTCTTTCTTTCTTTCTTTCTTTCTTTCTTTCATACTTACAGCATTTCGCCAAATTCTAGGCTCATAATAAGCGCTTAGTAAAGTCATGTTGATTTTTGTAGCTGTACATGAAGCTAGTTTTGAGTCAATATAAATTAGCAGGTGGGGGATTTGCAGAATTGAATTACAGTATTATCTGGTTAGTAGATCGGCCCTCAGCTAAAAATATTGGGTTGGAAACTAGCCTCACAACTAGTAGTCATTAACTAGGAGCTGTTCTTCCTTCTGTTTAGCAGTGCTCTGTATTTGGAAAAGTGCTGCCACTTCAGCTCTTTTGCATTCAGAACTGACTATACTCTGATCCTTGAAGTGCTTTTTCTTTTCCTATCCCTAGGAGCCTCCCAAGTTGCAGGGATCATCCTTACGGTGACCCCAGTAGTTAGAGTATATGCTTATATTGCCATCCTCATTTTGTCATGTAGACATCATAGCCAGGTGGACTTCATCCCCATACTATGTTTGGGTCCTTTTCCCCTTGACTCACTTTATCCTGCCTGCCCTATCAAAAACTATCTATCTCCCCTCCCCCAATGATCTATCCCATGAAACTTTTATTTTATTATTTTTTTCAAGTAATCTCTGTGTCCAACATAGGGCATGAACTCATGACCCCAAGATTAAGAGTCACATGCTCTACCAAATGAGCCAGCCAGGTACCCCTTTTCCATGAAACTTAAAAAGACATTGTGTTGTCAGGTTCCCAAGGTCATTGCTAATCTGATATGTTTAACCATAGGAATAACATGTTAATGGACCCTCCTTCCCCTCTCAGGTAACATGCATTTAACAGTGGCCTTCTGGAGACAACGCCTTAACCCAAAGAAGTGACTCCAGCTGTGAGAACTTCAGGTATGGTGGCAGGCCTGTGAAAGAGATTGGGGGGCAGGAATGGTGCAGAGGGTGAGCTCTGGTCATATAACTGCTGTGGGGAGGGAGGTAGGAGAAAGAGGATGTTGAAGAAATAGGCAGTTTCTACTTGGATCTGAAACCGAGTCTCCTCTATAAGCATTAACCTGTGAGCCACACTTTGCCCTTACTTTAGGTGCTCTGACTTTTTTTTTCTTTTTTAAGTTTATTTATTTGAGAGAGAGAGAGAGAGAGAATGAATTTGCGGGGGAAGGGTAGAGAGAGAGGGAGAGAGAGAATCCCAGGCCTGCTCCAAGCTCTGCACTGAGTGTACTGTGGGGCTTGATCTCATGACCATGATGTCAGATTATGACCTGAGCAGAAATCAAGAGTTGGACATTTAACCGAATGAGCCAAACCAGGCGTCCTTGACTTCTCTGTTTTTCTAGTTTTCTTGAACATATACTTTTCCCACTTAGCGCTGTTTTAACGTTTTATTTATTTTTGAGACAGAGAGAGACACAGCATGAACGGGGGAGGGGCAGAGAGAGAGGGAGACACAGAATCGGAAGCAGGCTCCAGGCTCTGAGCCATCAGCCCAGAGCCCGACGCGGGGCTCGAACTCACGGACCGTGAGATCGTGACCTGAGCCGAAGTCGGAAGCCCAACCGACTGAGCCACCCAGGCGCCCCAAGCGCTGTTTTATAAACATTTATTCTGCGTATTCTTGTCCAGATATGTGCAGGTGTACAGTTAAAAAGTGTAAGTAAAAAGAAGGCAACATGATGAAGCGGAAAAAGATTAGAGGACTTGGAAAGAAAAGGTCTGGGGTTCTGATTTGATTCTGCCACTGACAAACTGACTTTTGACAAGTTATTTAATCTTGCCTGGACTCAGTTTATATATCTGTAAAATAGATGCATTGATTTCTGCCTGACTTTCTGACATTGTTGTGAGGCTCAAATAAAATAATACAAGTTAAAGCTTCAGAAAAAAATGAATTTACAACTTAAGACATTATCTGAGTCTACAAGGACAGTCATTGGCAGTAATACTGAGAAGGAGAACATGAGAACAGGACAAATTCACTTTAAAGGATCAGGAGAGAGAAAAAGAAGACTACTGGATAAGAAAGAAAAGTAGAGCATGATAACAGTCAAACAGGAAGAGAATAAGGAGTGAATGAAGTAGAACTAATGAATTGGTAGGTGAGAAAGCTGAATAGGACAAAGAGTTGTCCCTTTCACTTGCCTCACTCTAACCTTGCGGCTCTTTGTTATCATTACCACTTCTCTTCATATAAATGTCCTATCCATACTTAGATTCCTTTCTTCACCATAAACATCAGTGTTTATTCATACCTCTGTGTGACCCTTTGTGTTTAGTTTATATTTTTGTTAATTGTCCTGTAAATGCTTAGAGACCAAGACTATGATTTGCTTGTTATGGTGTCCATGGCCATTACTATTAAAAAATGTGTGCTTACTCTGTTCTTTTTTATAATTATGGAGAGAAAGGAAGGAGATAGGGGGAGCTTTGTGAAAGATAGTAGGAAAGGAAGTGGCTAAGAGGGAAAGTAGATAAACAAGACATGGTGAGAAGAATTCTCAAAAATAATGAAAGGAAATACATGAAAATGAAAAATACATAGAGCAAAAAAAAGGGGGGGGGGAAGGAGATGGTGTTATCTGCAGCAAAAGAACAAGGCAGCTTTCATTTCTTTAATGGTGATGTAATACCTCACAAAAAGTTATGTGTTGGGAAAGATCATTCTCCATACCAAGTATCTTTAAAATATTTCCAAAAGTATCCACTGCATCCTGAGCTCACAGAATAGTTCTTTGTGGAAAGAAAACTAGGGCAACATTCAGGAGACCTGGGTTCTATCCTTGGTATTACTTGTTACTTAGTTCTGTAGTCTTGGGCAATTCACTTAAATCCCTGGGCCTCCGCTACCTCACTTGTCTATTAAAGGTATTGAACATGATGATCTCTCAGTTTTCTTCTAGCTCACTCTTTGATTATATTTTGTGTTTCATGGGCTGACTCACTAATTTTTTAGGGCTTTCTTGATATCACAATATAAGATAGGCCTTAGAAATATCTTTTTTTTTTTTTTTAAAGAAATGGAAGTCTTCTTTAAAAATTTTTTATTTTTATTAAAAAATTTTTAAATTTTTATTTTATCTTAGCACAATTTGGGGAGGAGCAGAGAGAGGGAGACACAGAATCCAAAGCAGTCTCCAGGCTCTGAGCTGTCAGCGCAGAGCCCAGCATGGTGCTCAAACCCACAAACCGTGAGATCATGACCTGAGCCAAAGTCAGACGCTTAGCTGACTGAGCCACCCAGGTCCCCCTATTCTTTTTATTTTTTAATGTTTATTTCTTTTTGAGAGGGAGAGAGAGAAAGAGAGAGCAAACAGGGGAGGGGCAGAGAGAGAGAGGGAGACACAGAATCCAAAGCAGGCTCCTGGCTCTGGGCTGTCAGCAGGAACCCATCTACCACGAGATTCTGACCTGAAGGATCGTGACCTGAAGCTTAAAAGACTGAGCCACCCAGGGGCCTCACCCAGTCTTTTTTTTTTTTTTTTTTTTTTATGTTTATTTATTTATGGAGGGGAGGGGCGGAGAGAAAGGGAGAGAGAGAGAGAATCTCAAGCCAACTCCACACCCAGCCCAGCACTGAGCCTGACATGGATCCCAGGATTGTGAGATCATGACCTGAGCCGAAGTCAGACGCTTAACCGACTGAGCCACCCAGGTGCTCCTTACCAGTAATTATTATAAAAAGCAAGGTGATAAATACTATAATGAAGATCGCACTGCATTGCAGTTTAAAGTACTAACTTTAGTCTTTTGCTTCCTTTAATATAATTGAATATGTGCTAAGTGCTGCTCTGTGCTGTGTATTGTAGAGACTCATGCTGAAAAAAAAGCAGTCCCTGCCCTCAAGAAAGTTCGAGTATTTTTTCACCTCTGGAAACTGCTTACCCTAATTTTCCCTTCTGTCCCAGGAAGTTTTATACTGTATCATCACTTCATGGTTTTAATCTAAGAATTCATATGCATATTTGAGCTTGCCACACTCCAGAAATGTTTGATAACATACTTGCTTTCTGCGAAAATGTATATTTTATTGGATCTGACGTTTTTTCTGTCAGTGACAGAGAAATTTTTCTTTTAAGATATGGAAAATATCCAAATGCCATCTGGATGGCATGTTTAGGTGGACTTTGGTTTGCTTCTTATTCATTCAGAGAAAGAGTAAGATCTATAATTTAGCCTTGATTAGTTGTTCCAGGGAATCCAGTTAGTCACAGAGGAGAGGATGCTACTCGAAAGGAATCATATTGTAGGGGTTAACAATGTGTACTGGAGTTTGGTTTTGAATTTTGGCTCTACCATGCATTGGAGGATGACTTTGGGCAAGTTCCTCATCTGTAAACTAGGAATAGTAATAGCATATTACTATATATGGTTGTGTGGATTAAATAAGATAATGTATTTTTGCTTGAACAATAGTTGGTTCAAGTATTAGTTGCTACTGTTATTATCATTCCTACCAACCTTATCTTAAAATTATTGTCTCAATTCATTAATTCATAAAGTAAGCTTATCTAGGGTGAGCATTGTAAATTTAAATGCCTATAAGGGCTAAATGAACATTTTAAATAATAATGATCAGGTTGGGATTAAGTGAACTAGGGAATTCATGTTCCTCTAATGAGGTAGCTGTTAAGTAGCTTTGGCTTACCTTTTAATTTTTTATTTATTTTATTAAAAAATGTGTTTAACATTTACTTATTTTTGAGAGAGAGAGAGCAAGCAGGGGAGGGGCAGAAAGAAAGGGAGGCAGAGTCCGAAGTGGGCTCCAGGCTCTGAGCTGTCAGCACAGAGCCTGACATGGGGCTCGAATTCACGGACAGGGAGATCATGACCTGAGCTGAAGTCGGACGCTCAACCGACTGAGCCACCCAGGCACTCCTTTGGTTTATCCTTTTAAAAAGTTAAAGGTAAAATTGACCATTTTAACCAATAAAAAATGCATAATTCATGGGGTGCTTGGATGGCTCAGTTGGTTAAGCGTCCAACTTTTTTTTTTTTAAATGTTTGTTTATTTTTGAGAGAGAGAGACAAAGTGTGAGCAGGGGAGGGGCAGACAGAGAGGGAGACACAGAATCTGAAGCAGACTCCAGGCTCTGTGCTGACAGAGCCTGAAGCCTGCTTAGGATTCTCTCTCGTCCTGTCTCTTTGACTCTCCTCTGCTCATGTGTGTGCTCTCTCTCTCTCTCTCCCTCCCTCTCAAAATAAATAAATAAACAAACATTTAAAAAAAAGTGTAATTCAGTATCGGCTAACTATTGACCTAGTGGGGAGTACAGGACGACGTGTGGCCCTGAATATCTTTTTTTTTCTAAACAGAAGCAGGGAATCTAGGTTTTGTGAGAAACCTTTTATTTATTTACTTTTTTAACATTGGCAACTTCTGAAATCATAATATAAACACTGTGGGCCAAGCAAATCACCACTGTGGGTAGGATTTGTCTTATGGGTTGCCACTTTGCAACCTCTGTTCTGGCGCTTGACTTTTTGCATCATAACCCATGTTCCCTGCCTTCTGGGAAGAAAGTCCTTACCCACATAAAGTTTTAAAACAGTTCATGCAATACCTCAGAGCAGTCTAGGGCTGAATGAGAAGTATGCAGAATAATTATTAAGGCAGAGAGGAGGAGGAAAGTTATTTAAGAGTGGAATTCAGAATGGGCAAAGGTATGGAGACCGGAATGGACTTCAGATGGTAGTAGTACAGTGAGTAGATTAGTTGAAGTTTAGATTAGTTTGAAGAGGCTGTATGTGGGCCTGGTAATACAAGAAAGCTTGGAAAAATTAAAAGACCAGACTTCTTGTTTTGGGATAACCTTAAGTCCTATTGACTGACAGGATAAAATGGTATTTTATGGCAATTTATTAGGTAATATTGAGGTCTACAGAATTTACTAGGGTTGGTAGTTTCTGGAGGCAAGGTGACGAGGCTAGGGAGGCAGGTGATAGTGGGAATGAAAAGGAAAGGACAAAAGATTGTATAAGACACAAAAGCATATATATGGGTCACCCTGTGACAGTGGGACCCTGCAGTAGATAAAGAGGGCCAATTGTGAAAGCTTTTCCCCTATTCATTCTTTTGTAAAAACTGGGATACGTGAAGATAATACTATTATCCCTCCTTTTTCATGTTATGGATCTTGCTTTATCACTCTCTCAGCCTTAGCACCCTCCTTATTGATGGATCACATACATAGTCTTAAGATTTCCTGGCTTGCACAAGTAGAATAGATAAAAGAGGAAACAAAGTAGTTTAGCTGCTTATCACATTTCTAGTTTTGGATTTTTGGTGATCTCTGTTAACCTCTATTAAGTTTCATTAGACTTTATACGTGGAATTTTTGTATTTACCAAAGTTTGGAAACACTGACAAATAGCGTGCTCGTGGGAAAGATATAGAATTTTGCTGCAGAAACTTGACATGATAATTAATTCATGATCTAGAATGTTTAAAGAAACTGATAAATGTTGTAGAAAGGTGGAATGTGTATCCTGTATAACTTTAGAAAGTGATTTTTAGGATTTTATTTTCACTAGGTCTTTTGGCTTGTTTATAGTTTCTCATGAAAATTTTTGTGACATGTTGCAGGGAAGTTATTCCTTGGCTAAAATGCCAAATGTAGTTATTCTAAGTAGGCTTTTTGGTAAGTAAGCTGAGTAGTATGTTAGATGTAGCCTGAGTATTAAGAATACTTGAGATGCAGCAATATTTCCCTCATTGATGAATAAAAGTACTGAACCGAACCTCTGAAAAGTACAAAAAGTTGCTGTCGTCAGAGAGATGCAGCAGTAGGGTGAATAGATTTGAGCTAAATCTAAGTCTCATTTATGGAGAAGAGATTTTTTTTTGTAAGCATGGTCTAACCTAGTTTTTGGAATTCATTTATTCTGAATATTGAAAGGGATTTCCAGGTGATTCATTTAATTATAGATAGCTTTGGAAGTGGGAAGGCAAGGAACATGAGAGAGGGATTAGCTGCATTTGTTTCTGTGGAAAGTCAGTAGTCAAAAGGAAATCCCAGATTATCTTTTTCTGTTCTTAAATTTTTTTTGGAGGAAAGATATTTACTACAGGTCTTAATTAAAAACTGTATTCAATATATATATTGAAATGTGCAGAACTTAGTTACTACGGCTTTTCTTTGTCTAGAGTGTTGCTTTTATCAGCTGTTATCTCCTTGCCCTTTGTCTTTGTCCTTGAGGGTTTTTTACTGTATTTCTTTATTTTGTTTTGCTGGTGTTTCAGAAGGGAATGAAACAATGGAGTGCTTATGTTCAGTCAGCCCTGTAAGTTTATTTTACCATATAAATTGATATTTTCATCTGTAGTAACAATGAAAATGATGAACTTATCCGTCCTGATTATTTTTTGTTTGTTTCTTATTGTGGTAAAATATACATGACATAAAATTGACCATTTTAACCATTTACAAAAAAAAATTTTTTAACATTTATTTGAGAGAGAGCACAAATGGGGGAGGGGCGGAGAGAGAGGGAGACACAGAATCCAAAGCAGGCTCCAGGCTGTCAGCACAGAGCCCAACACGGGGCTCGAACCCACAGACTGTGAGATCATGACCTGAGCCAAAGTTGGGCGCTTAACCAACTGAGCCACCCAGGCGCCCCAACCATTTTTAAGTGTTTAGTTTAGTGACATTAAGTACATTCACTTTGTTGTGTAGCTATTACCATTGTGCATCCTCAAGAGGTTTTTCATCATCTCACTGAAACTCAGTGCATATTAAAAAATAACTCAACCATTCCCCTTCCTTCAACCCCTGGTAACCACTATGCTACTTTTTGTCTCTGTATAGAATTTGACTATTTTAGGAACCTCATGTAAGTGGAATCATACATTATTTGTCCTTTATGTTTGGCTTGTTTCACTTTGCATGTCTTCAGGTTCATGTGTTAGTATGTGTCAGAATTTCATTCCTTTTTAAGGCTAATATTCCATTTTATGTGTGTACCACATTTTATCCATTCATCTGTTCATGGACATTTAGCTTATTTTCACCTTTTGGCTATTGTGAATAATGATGTTATGAATGTGGGTGCTGTTCTGAGTCAGTATTTTTAGGTATATCCCTAGAAATGGAATTCCGGGATCGTGCAGTAATTCTGTGTTTAATTTTTTGAGGAACCACCATACTGTTTTCCATAGCAGCTATACCATTTTAAATTCCCACTGGCAGTGCACAAGAATTCCTGTTTTCCACACTTAAACCAACATTTGTTATTTTCTGTTTTGTTTTTAAATAATCATCCTAATGAGTGAATAGGTATCTCTTTGTAGTTTTGATTTTCATTTCTCTAATGATTAATGATATTGTCTTTTCATGTACTTACTAGCTGCTAGTATATTTTTTGAGAAATGTCTGCTCAAGTCCTTTGCCCATTTTTTAATTGGATTGTTTGGATTTGGTGTCTTAATTATTTTATAGGCTTCTGTCCATATCTTTTCTGTTTCTGAGTCTACTGCTCTTCTCCTTTCCTGTTGTTGGCAAAGCAACAAGAACCATTCTCTCCAATGTATAGGCCCTTAGTAAATGTTTGATGATAAAAGGTTAAAAGTAGGGCTTTCTGGAAAGGTAAAGGTTGATTGGGGCAAAGCCTTCATTATAGTTTTGGAGTTCTGTATTCTCTTTTAACAACTTACTTGGTGGGGTAAACATTTATGAAAGATTATGCTTTTAGGCAAAGAAGTCCCTGTGTTACTTAAATTTCATTTTAGAGGGGCGCCTGGGTGGCTCAGTTGGTTGAGCGTCATGACTCTGTTTCATCTCAGGTCATGATCTCACGATTTGTGAGCTTGAGCCCCTTGTGTAGCAGGCACTGCTTGGAATTCTCTCTCTCCCTCTGCCCTTCCCCCACTCACATCATTGCAGATGTGTGTGTTCTCTTTCACTCTCAAAATATAGACGTTAAAAAATTTTTCATTTTAGAGAAGGAAAATTTCTTATTAAAAGAACTTTGATTTTTGTCTAAGAGGCTTGCTGTTACTGTTTGCCTAAAAAAATACAAGTAAGCTTGAGGTATCCAAAGAAGGGTTTTACTTTTTGTAATTCCTGTTTTCATCATTTCAATCTCATTCACCTTTTAAAAAGTAACCTCCATACCCAACGTGGAGCTCGAACTCACAACCCCAAGATTGAGAGTTGCTTGCTCTACTTACTGAGCCAGCCAGGTGCCCCTCAGTGATTCTTTTTTTTTTTTTTTTAATATTTTATTTTTAAGTAATCTCTGCACCCAATGCAGAGCTTGAACTCACAACCCTGACCCAGATCAAGAGTCACATGCTCCAACAACTGAGCCAGCCAGGCACCTCTCACTTCTTAACTTTTTGTTATGTAATGATTTGGGATTACTTACTTTGAGACTGCTATTTATTAGGGTTTTTTGTTTTTGTTTTAGACAAGAGGAGGTTAGGAGTGATCCTAGACTTGATATACATCTTAATTTTGAAAAGGACAAACCTGAGTAAGTTCAAGTGTAGCAATGACATAAGTATATTTTGTTTTCCTGTTATCTTTTTGGCACCTTTAAGGAACCATGGTTTCATTTTTATTTATTTTTTAAATGCTTATTCTGAGAGAGAGAGAGGGACAGAAACAGGGAGAGGGAGAACCCCAAGCAGGCTCCATGCTGACAACGCGGGCTTGATCTCATGAACTGTGAGAACATGACCTAAGCCCAAATCAGTAGTTGAAATCAAGAGTTGGTCACTTAACTGAGCCACCCAAGTGCCCTGGAACCATGGTTTTAAATCATGAACACTGAACAAAGCTAGAGATCTCTGGTTTGGGCCACATCTTTTGTTCTGACTTTGGACAGTCTATTTTTATTGGATTGTTGTTATTGAGTTTTAAGAGTTTTATGTAAATTCTGGATAGATCCTCTCTCAGATATGTATTTTACAAATATGTTCTCCCAGCTTTTGCTTATCTTGTCATTATCTTAATAGTGTCTTTTGAAAAGTAGAAGTTCCTAATTTTGATGAGGCTTAATTTTTTTAAATTTATCGATTTATTTTTTTAAATTTACATCCAAATTAGTAAGCATCTAGTGCCACAATGATTTCAGGAGTAGATTCCCCAGTGCCCCTTACCCACTTAGCCCATCCCCCCTCCCACAACCCCTCCAGCAACCCTCAGTTTGTTTTCCATATTTATGAGTCTCCTCTGTTTTGTCCCCCGCCCTGTTTTTATATTATTTTTGTTTCCCTTCCCTTATGTTCATCTGTTTTGTCTCTTAAAGTCCTCATATGAGTGAAGTCATCTGATTTTTGTCTTTCTCTGACTAATTTCACTTAGCATAGTACCCTCCAACTCCATCCACGTAGTTGCAAATGGCAAGATTTCATTCTTTTTGATTGCCAAGTAATACTCCATTGTATAGATATACCACATCTTCTTTATCCATTCATCCATCAATGGATATTTGGGCTCTTTCCATACTTTGGCTATTGTTGATAGTGCTGCTATAAACATGGGGGTGCATGTGTCCCTTCGAAACAGCACACCTGTATCCCGTGGATAAATGCCTAGTAGTGCAATTGCTGGGTCATAGGGTAGCTCTATTTTTAGTTTTTTGAGGAATCTTACTGTTTTCCAGAGTGGCTACACCAGCTTGCATTCCCATGATGAGGCTTAATTTTTCAATTTTTTCTTTTATGGGTGGTACTTTTGTTGTCACATGTAAGAAATCTTTGCCTGACTGGGCAATCCATTTAACTTTCTTGGATTTCCATTTGCTTACTTACAAGAACAAATAAGATGTGTTTGATATTTTGACTTCTTTGAAATAGTAGTTTTATTTAGCATCTTTTTGGAGTCAAAATAGAGGCGGTAGTCTTTGGATAGAATACTAAGGTGAAAACCTACAGACCCAAATTGGAGTATAGAATTGGCTCTGCTTTTATAATTCTATTTATTTACTAATGGGTAAATGATAGTTTTCTCTTCTCCCCTCCCCCCACAATTACTTATGGCCCTTGGATGTAAATGATTCTATGTGATTTTTTTCTGGGTTTTTGATACAATTTGAGTAACAATGCTTTTTGGCTCCTTTAAATAAAAATGTGTATAAATTTGTTTATAGTGTATACATACATAATACTCAGTAACTCATTAATATTGCCTCTAGTTTACTTGATAGTTCTTAGATTATGTTTAGAAATGATCTGAGAAAGGTTTGTTGGAAGGATGAGGGATGGTGGCTATCAGGATCTTGTATTTTGAGGGCAATTCATGGGTGTTAAGAGATGGTCAGAAACCAGAGTTTCCTGGGAGCCAGGAAGTTCAACCTTATATGTAATTAGGTTGTATAATTTCACACAAGCATTGTTTGCAAAAGAGAGCAGTATTTATTGTAGCACATTGGAGTTATATTTATTGTGGCATATCAAATCATGAAACTCTAGCAGTAGATAGTCAAAAACAGGAAATAACTTGTGATAGTAGTTAATATTAAAATATTTGTTAGCTGTTTGAGAGAACAGAGGGAAAATCACCTAAAGTAGTGGGTACAGAGTTCAAACCAGCAAATAAATGCTAAAAGTTTGATTCTGGTGCCAGTTTCCTTAGATTCTGTTGTCATACTATTGAACCTTGGAAGTTATACCTTTGGGGGTGCCTGGGTGGCTCAGTCAGTTAAGTGTCCGACTTCAGCTCAGATCATGATCTCATGGTCCGTGAGTTCAAGCCCCGCGTTGGGCTCTGTGCTGTCAGTTCAGAGCCTGGAACTTGCTTTAGATTCTGTGTCTCCCTCTCTCTCTGCCCCTCCCCTACTCACACCCTCTCTATCAAAAAATGAATAAACGTTAAAAAAAAAAATTTTTTTTTTAAAGGAAAGTTATACCTTTGTGTTTTCTCTTTGAATAAGATAATCATCTTTTGATGCATATGCTTTAGATCCACACCCATACACTTGGTTGGAAAATGGGAAGGGAGCTTTCATTTATCTGAGATCATTCACATGATGTTCAGAGCCAAGGTGTCACTTTTGAGAGGGAGAGGGAATGGTTTACATCTCTCTCTGCTAACGTAACTTTTTCCAGTAAATAAGAAGGCAACTTTTCCCCATCATGAGTGGGTTTGAGTTCATTCCCACTTACTGAGAATGTTATGGAAATGAGTATATACCTTTTAGTCCAACCCAAAGAACTCTTACCCCCCTCTAACAATTCCTTCAGGAACTCATACACCAAGTTCAGTTCCTTTGCTATCATTAGTGGAGAATGGGATCTAAACATTGTTCCTTCTAGTTAGTCTCTGCTACAGTGACTGCAGAGAGCAGGATCTAGTTTTCAATCCAGCTGGGTGGTGTGGCTACTGGTTGCATGCACAGGAACCATTACCACCTCCATGTTCCACTTTCAACGGAATTGAGGCTCCATTCTTCACAGTAGTGGATGGCAAATGAATACAGAATTTTTAAAACCCATGCTTTGAAACATAGCTCTTTCACTTGAGTGGTGATTTGAGAACATGGTCAAGTGGCCTTGTCCAAAGGAGACTACTCAGTATTTACAGTTGCAGTGTATACTTCTGTATTTTATTTTATGAAAAAAAATTTTTTGATGTTTATTTATTTTTGAGAGAGAGAGAAGGAGGAGGAGGAGGAGGAAAAGAGAGAGAGACACAGAGAGAGAGAGAGAGAGAGAGAGAGACAGAATCTGAAAAAGGCTCCAGGCTCTGAGCTGTCAGCACAGAGCCCGAGGTGGGGCTCCAACCCATGAACCCTGAGATCATGACCTGAGTTGAAGTCGGTCACTTAACCGACTGAACCACCCAGGCACGCCTATACTTGTGTACTTCAGTAAGGCTGTTTGAGAGTTAGACTTCATTAGGTTTTAGTTCTCTGAATACCCCTGTGTACTTTAGCTCTTTGTACTTGTGCTTCAACAAGCAGTTTTTCTCCTTACTGGCTTAGTATGTTTTCTGAAATGTCTTTTTGGTGGCTTCTTTTAAGAATGATACGTCCATATAAATTATTGGAAAGTTTTCTAGGTCAAAATAGATGTGACCTATAAAAATAACTGATTATGTTGGATATGTTATTTCTGAAAACAAGCAAATTTCATAATATCCTGACTAATTATTTTTCTTTAATTAGGATACATGGTTTAAAATAAGGCTAGTTTGCTGTTTGTTGCCTATGGGACAAGATCTACTGAAATGATCTTGTGAAGTGTGCCTTTCTCCATATTTTTATTTCTACTGCCTTTCAGGAAGATGTTAAGGTTAGTTTTCACCTCTGGCAATGTTTTAACACCTCTTTTCTACATTAGACATTCTGTCACATTTTTCTAGTGTGATAGTAAACATTACTCAAATAATATAAAAGCTGACCCTATTTTAAGTTTTTTTTGTAACTGACAGACTAAGAGGTTATAGATAATTTTAATATTGTACTGTATCTTAGATTCAAACTGATATCTTCAGTGGTTCAAGTCACAGTGTTTTACCAGGTGAAGATATCCACATCACTGTACTTGATTGTGAAAGCTTTTTCAAAATCATGTAAAAAGTCAGTTATTTTTGATAGGAAGTTAAAGCAGAGGTATCCATCTTGTCTCTATATCTTATGAATGTTAAAGCTGTAGATAGAGGCAAAGTTGAAGATGTTTTAAAAATTGAGTGTTAGGAGAAGGAAGAGGGGGTTAACGAAGGATAGATTATAAAATAAAAGGGACATTAAAAAAGATAAGTTAATTTAGCAGTGAGATATGAAGGTAGAAGGGAGGTACTGGAAAGGAAGAATGGGTCCTCGAGAGATCTCCCCAAGATACATAGGAGAGCTAGAGTCATTTTTTTCCCCTTTATATTGTGGAAACTAGATTAGCATTTTTTTGTCATTCACGGTGAGAATACTTTTTTATTTTTTTTTGAGTTAAGTTTATTGAGATGTAACTTGCACATAGTAAAATTAATCCTTTTCTAGTAGTGTACAGGTCTTTGAATTTTGACAGACATTTGCAGTCTTGTAGTCCTTTGTGTGTGTTTGTTTGTTTGTTTGAGAGAGAGAGAGAGAGAGCGCGTGCGAGCAAGAGCTGGGAAGAGGGGCAGGGTGGGGGAAGAGAGAGTCTTAAGCAGGCTTCAAGCCCAGCTTGGAGCCTGATGTGGAGCACAATCCCATAACTCTGGGATCATGACCTGAGCCAAAATCAAGAATCGGACGCCCAACTGATTGAGTCACCCAGGTGCCCCTATTTTTTTTTTTTTTTTTTTAAGTAGACTTCATTCCCAGCGCAGAGCCCAACATGGGGCTTAAACTCAGGACCCTGAGGTCAAGACCTGAGCTGAGATCAAGAGTCAGATGCTTAACCCACTGAGCCACCCATGCATCCCTCTAGGAAGCACTGATGTTTTCTGTCCCAACAGTTTTTCCTTTTCTAGAATGTCATTTAAATAGAGTCATAGGATGTAGCAGTTCCCTAGAATTGCTCTAACAAGTTATACACACTGGCTAGTTTTTAAAACAATGGAACCTTATTCTATCACAGTATTGGAGTCTAAAAGACCAAAATAAGGGGTCAGCAGGATTGGAATTTATCAGAAGGGAGAATCTATGCTGTGCCTCTCATAGCTTCTGATGGATGTTGGTGATCCTTGCATTCTTTGGCTTTGTATATGCTCCTTTCCAATCTCTGCCTCTGTCTTCATGTGGTATTCTGTGTGTCATCACCTTATCTTTATTCTGTGCATGTCTCTATGTCCAAATTTTCTTCTTATAAGGTCACAAGTCATTGAAATAAGGTTCTCCTCATCTTAACTTGATTACATCTGCAAAGACCCTATAAGACCAAGTAAGGTCACATTCTGAGGTTTCAGGTAGACAAATTTTGGGGGAGACACTTCTCAACATAGTACATTGGTTATGTACCCTTTTTTCTTTTTTTTTTTTTTAAATGTTTGAAATGTTACTTAAAAAAACAACATCATATAGGGGTATCTGGGTGGTTCAGTTGGTTAAGTGTCTGACTCTTGATTTCAGCTCAGGTCATGATCTCAGGGTTGGTGAGATCGAGACCCACATAGGGCTCTGTGCTGACAGTGCGGAGCCTACTTGGGATTCTCTCTCTGCCCCTCCACTGTTCATTTATACACAGGTATGCTTGCATGCTCTCTCTGTCTTTCAAAATAAATAAACTTAATAAAAATCTTAAAAAAATAATTATACAGTAAAATTGGCTTTTGTGTGTGTATGTGTACAGTTGTATGAACTTTAACATATGTATAGGTTTTTGCAACACCACAGTCAGGATACAGAATAGTTCCATCATGCCAGAAACCTCCCTTGTACTTCATTTTGTAGTCCTATCCACCCTCCACTCTTCACAGCCACAGATTTGTTATCTATCCCTATTATTTTGTCTTTGGGAGACTGTCACATAAATGGAGTAATACATATGTAACTTTTTGAGACTTGGTTTCAATCAGTATGATTGGTGCCTTCCAGATTCATCCAAGTTGTTGCACGTATCAGTAGTTTGTTTCTTTTTGTTGCTGAGTAGTATTCCAGGGTATGAATGCACCAGTTTATCAGTTTACCTGTTGAGGGATATTGGGTTGTCTGACATTTTTTGGCAATTATGAGCGGAGTTACTATAAACATTCCTATATAAGTTTTTTAATTTTTTTTTTTTTTTTTTACTTTCGAGAGAGTGTACCCCTCCCATACAGATTTTAAGTGAATAAGTGAATATTGCTTTTATTTCTTTTGGCAGGGTTTCTTTCTTTCTTTCTTTCTTTCTTTCTTTCTTTCTTTCTTTCTTTTTAGTGTTTATTTTTGAGAGAGAGACAGAATGAGAGTGGGGAAGGGGTAGAGAGAGAGGGAAACACAGAATCTGAAGCAGGCTTTAGGCTCTGAGCTGTCAGGACAGAGCCTGACGCGGGGCTCAAACTCACAAACCATGAGATTATGACCAGAGCTGAAGTCGAACACTTAAATGACAGCTATCCAGGTGCCCCTAGGCAGTGTTTCTTAATCTTGGTGCTATGATATGTTGGGCTGGATCGTTCTTTGTTGTGGAGTGCTGCATTGTAGGATTTTCAGTAACATCCATTGCTTCTACCCACTGTTGTAGAAAACAAAACAAAACAAAACAGATCTCTGCATTATAGTAGTATACTTTTCCCTTCTGCAATTGGTAAGTAAAATGTGGGATAATACTTTGAGACCATACAAATATCCTATTTTCCAATAGCCTTTTATCCAGTGGCTTCTCTATTAGTGCATAACAAATTATCCCAAAATTTAGCAGTTAAAACAAATATTTTTTATCTGTATGGTTTCTGTGGGATAGAAATTCAGAAGTGGCTTAGCTGGATGGCTTTGACTCTGAGTTTCATTAAGACACAGTCAAGATGTTGGTTGAGGCTGCAGTTCTCTGAAGGCTTGAGTGGGGGCTGGAGGATCAGTGTCCAAGGTGTCTCACTGCTATGGTTGGTGGGTTGGTGCTAGCTGTTGGTGGGAGGCCTCAGGTCCTTGCAACATACACCTTTTTCTAGGGCTGCTGGAGTCTCCTCACAAATTGGCAGCTGGCTTCCCTGGAGCAAGTGACCTGAGAGCAAGTGGTGTCATCCTTTTTTTTTTTTTTTTTCTTCAATTGTGGTACAATGTGTATAACAGTAAATTTCCCATCAAAACCATTTTCAGGGGCGTCTTTGTGGCTCAGTCAGTTGAGCGCCGACTCTTGATTTTGGCTTAGGTTATGGTCCCAAGGTTGTGGGATTGTGCCCTACATCAGGATCCTTGCTTAGTGTGGAGCCTGCTTGAGATTCTCACTCTCTCTGCCCTTCTCCCCTGCTTGCATATGTCTTCTCTCTCTCAAATAAAAAATAAAAAACCCATTTTTAAGTGTATGATTCAGTGGTACTAAGTACTAATTCATATCACTGTGCCGTCATCACCACCGTCCATCTCTAGAATTCTTTTCTTCTTGCATAGTTGAAACTCTGTATCCCATTAAGCAATAACTTCACATTCCCTCCTCCCAGAGTCCTTGGTAACTATGGCTCTACTTTCTGTCTCTGATTTGACTGCTGTAGGTACCTCACATAAGTGGAATCACCTTTTTTTTTTTTTTTAAGTTTATTTTTGAGAGAGAGAGAGAGAGTGAGAGTGGGGGAGGGGCAGAGAGAGAGGGGGACAGAGGATCCGAAGTAGCCTCTGTGCTGACAGCTGAGAGCTGATCTGATGCAGGGCTGAAAGTCACGAACTGTGAGATCATGACCTAAGCCGAAGTGAGATGCTTAACCAACTGAGCCACTTAGGCACCCCAATGTGGAATCATCTTTTTGTGACTGGCTTATTTCATTTAGCATGTTCTCAAGGTCCATCCATGTTATAGCATGTGTCAGAATTTCCTTCCTTTTAATTTCCTTCCTAATATTATTCTATTGTGTGTATATACCACATTTTGCTTATCCATTCAACCATTGATGGACACTTGGGTTACTTCTACATTTTAGCTATTGTGAATAATGGTGCTATGAACTTGTGTGTACAGATACTTTTTTTAGATCCTACTTTCAATTGTTTTGGATATATAACAACAAGTAGAATTACTGGATCATATTGTAACTCTTTAGTTTTGAGGACCTACTATACTGCTTCCCACAGTAGCTGTATCCTTTTACATTCTTACATTAGTGCACAAGTGTTCTAATTTCTTCATATCCCTGACAACTTTTTTTTTATAGTAACCATCTTAATGGGCGTAAGTTGGTATTTCATTGTGGGTTTTTATTTGCATTTCCTTAATGATTAGGGGGGATTAAGTGTTTTTATGTACTTACTGGCCATTCTTTGGAGAAATGCCTGTCATTTCTTTGGAGAAATGTGTTCATGCACTTTGTCCTTTTTTTTTTTTTTTTTTTACATTTATTTATTTATTTTGAGAGAGAGAGTGTGCCTGTGCAGACATGTGTGTGCAGAAGAGGAGCAGAGAGAGAGAATCCCAAGCAGGCTCCACACTGTTAGTGAGGCGTAGGGTTCAAACACACGAACCAGTTAGATCATTACCTGAGCCAAATTCAAGAGTCAGACAATTAACCAACTGAGCCACCCAGGCACCCCTCCATTTTTGAGTTAAGATTTTTATTGTTGTTGAGTTTTAGAAATTCTCTGTATCCTGGATATTAATCCTTTAGATGAATGATTTGCAAATATTTCCTCCCATTTTGTAGGTTGCCTTTCATTCTGTTGATAGCATCTTTTGCATAAAATTTAAAATTTTTGTGAAGTCCAGTTTGTCTATTTTTTCTTTTGTTGCCTGTATCTTTGGTGTCATATGCAAGGAATCATTGCTAAATCCAGTGTTGTGAAGCGTTTGTCCTATTTTCCTCTAAGAGTTTTTATTTTTAGTTCTTAACATTTAGGTCTTTGATCCATTTTTAATTTTTGTAAATGGTGTTAGGTAAGGGTCCAACTTTATTCTTTTGCAGGTGGATATCTGGTTTTCCCAACACCATTTATTGAGAGGACTGTCCTTTCTCCATTGAATGGTCTTGACACCCTTGTCAAAAAACATTTTACTTTATATGTAAGAGTTTATTTTGGGGCTTTCTTTTTAGTCCAATAGAATAAGTTTGTATGTCTTTATGCCATTATCACAGAGTTTTTATTATTGCAGCTTTGTATTGAATTTTGAAATCAGGAAATACAAGTCCTCTAAATTTGTTCTTTTTCAAGATTGTTTTGGTTATTTAAGGTCCCTGGAGATTTTTTTTTTAAGTTTATTTATTTTGTGAGGGAGAACACGTGCGTGTGCACACACACGCAGGGTAGGGGACAGAAAGAGAATCCCAAGCAGGCTCCACACTGTCAGCGCAGAGCCCAACTTGGGGCTCCATCCTGCAAACCACAAGGTAATGACCTAAACTGAAATCAAGTGTCAGAAGTTTAACCAACTGAGCCACCCAGATGCCCAAGGTCCCTGGAGATTCTATATGAATTTTAGGATGGATTTTCTATTTCTGCAAGAAACACTGGGATTTTGATAGGAGTTGCATTGACTTTGTAGACTGCTTTAGGTAGTATTAACATCTTAACAGTATTAAGACTTCTAATCCATAAACATAGGATGTCTTTCCATTTATTTGTGTCTTCTTTAATTTCTTTCAGCAATGTTTTATAGTTTTACAAGTCTTTGACCCCATTGGTTAATTCCTAAGTATCTTGCTATTTTTGATGTTATACATAAATGGGTTTGTTTTCTTAATTTCCTGTTTAGATTGTTGATTGTTTTTAATTTTTTTTTTTTTTTAACGTTTATTCATCTTTGAGAGACAGATCACAAGTCAGGGTGGGGCAGAGAGAGAGGAAGACAGAGAATCCAAAGCAGGCTCCAGGCTCTGAGTTGTCAGCACAGAGCCCAACATGGAGCTTGAACTCACAAACTGTGAGATCATGACCTGAGCCAAGGTCGGACACTTAACTGACTGAGCCACTCAGGTACTCCTTAGATTGTTCATTTTTAATGAATACAAATGCATTGGATTTGTGTGTGTTAATTTTTGTGTTTTGTTAATTTGCTGAATTTGTTTTAGTTTTAATAGTTTTTTTTGTGTGTGTGGAATCTCTCGGGTTTTTTATACATACAATCATATCTTCAAACAGAATTCTACTTCTTCCTCTCCAATTTGGATGCCTTTTATTTATTTTTTTCTTGCCTAATTGCTTTTTTTTGGGCTTCTAGTTCTATGTTGAATGGAAATGGTGAGAATGGCCATCCTTGCTTATTGCTGATCTTCGACAAAAAGCTTTTATTTTTTCACCATTGAATGTGATGTCAGTTGGGAGTTTTTCATATATGGCCTTTATTAACATAGAGGTGGTTCCCTTCTAGTTCTACTGTGTTGAATGTTTTTATCATGAAGGGTATTAAATTTTTTCAGATGCTTTTTCTCTATCAATTGAAATAATCGTGTGTTTTTCCCCCCTTCATTCTGTTAATATGGTACGTTACATTGATGAATTTTTATTGTTGAACCATCCTTACATTCCAGGATTAAATCCCACTTGGTATACAATCCTTTCTGTAAGCTGAGAAATGTCTGTTTCTCCCTTCAAACATGTCAGTTTTTGCTTTATATGTTTTGATGATCTGTTATTAGCTGGGTAAATGTTTATAATTGAATCTTCTTGCTGTTTCACACCTTTTATTAATATTGTAACATCTTTTGTCTTGTAACTTTTTTTTAACTTTTATTTATTTATTTTTATTGCTTTTTATTTATTTTTTTTTAACGTTTAGTTATTTTTGAGACAGAGAGAGACAGAGCATGAATGGGGGAGGGGCAGAGAGAGAGGGAGATACAGAATCTGAAGCAGGCTCCAGGCTCTGAGCCATCAGCAGAGAGCCCGACGCGGGGCTCGAACTCACAGACCGTGAGATCGTGACCTGAGCCGAAGTCAGACACTTAACCGACTGAGCCACCCAGGCGCCCCTTATTTATTTATTTTTAAATGTCTACACCCAATATAGGGCTTGAAATCATTACCCCAAGATCAAGACTCTTCTGATTAAGCCAGCCAGGCGCCCCATCCGTTTTTGATTTAAAGTCTATTTTGTGTGACATTAGGATAGTCACATGGAGTATCTTTTTCTATCCTTTCACTTTTGGCCTATTTGTGTCTTTGGATCTAGACTGAGTCTCTTGTAGACAGCATATAGATGATGTTTTAAGCCATTCTGTCACTTTCTGTCTTTTGATTGGAGAGTTTAATCTTGTTTCATGTAAAGTAATTACTGGTAAAGAGGGACTTCCTCATTTTACTATTTATTTTCCATATGTCTTACAGTTTTTTCTGTCATTCGTTTCTTCATTACTGTCATTGTGTTTAGTTGATATTTTGTAGTGAAACATTTTTATTGCCTTCTTATTTCCTTTTGTGTATATTCTGTAACCATTTTCTTTGTGGTTACCACAGGGATTACATTTAAAGTCCGAAAGTTATAATACTCTAATTTGAATTTATAACACTTAATTTCAGTAACATACAAAAACTGTTCTTTTACAGCTTTGTCACCACCCATTGCAGTTATTGGTGTCACAAAATTGCATCTTTATACATTGTTGTGGCATTGCCTCTTATAACCTAGCCTTGGATGTCACATACTGCCCTTTCCTGCCACATTCTGTTCAGTAGAAGAGAGTAAATCTGGCCTACATTCAAGAGGTGGGATATTAGTTTCCATCTTTTGAAGGGAGCTTGTGGATATATTTTAAAATGCCATCATCTTGGGGCGCCTGGGGGCTCAGTCGGTTAAGCGTCTGACTTTGGCTCAGGTCATGATGATCTTACGGTTCGTGAGTTCAAGCCCCACATCAAACTGTGTGCTGACAGCTCAGAACCTGGAGCCTGCTTTGGGTTCTGTCTCCCTCTCTCTCTGCCCCTCCCCTGCTCATGCTCTGTCTCTCTCAAAAATAAATAAACATTAAAAAAAAATTTGTTAAAGTGCCATCATCTGTTGATTCTTGCCTGACTCAGTTATTACATTAGGTTGCAGAATAATGATTCTTTCATTTCTTCTTCATTTATTAAGCTCAGCTAAATTTTGAGGGGAAACTCCATCCCCGTGACCAGCCTCCAAATATTACTTCCGAACCAGCTTTTTTATTACATTTTAATATTTTTTATTCTTATCCCCCAGATTTCTGGTTTATTAGATAACATTTCTGTGTTTGTCTCATCATTGGTAAAAAAGGTTGTAGTATCTACGTCACAGGGAGTGTATTCATTTCCTGTGACTGCTGTAACAAATTACCTCAAACTTGGTGACTTTATTAAAATACTTATTTTCTCACAGTCCTAGAGGCCAGAATTCTGAAGTCAAGATGTCAGAAGAGCTGCATTTGCTCTGAAAACTCTAGGGAGAATCCTTACTTACCTTTTCTAATTTCTGCTGGATGCCCGTGTTCCTTGGCTTGTGGGCTGCATAATTTCAATCTCTACCTGTCTTCACATTGCCTTTTTTTCTTCTCTCCTCTGTAGGTCTTTTAACAGGACAATTGTTGTTGGATTTTAGGTCTACCTGGATAATCCAGGATGATGTTATCTTGAAATTCTTAATTTTATCTGTAAAGATCCTTTTTCCAAGTAAGGTCACGTTTGTAGGTTTCAAAGAATAGGATGTGGATGTATCATTTTGGGAGCCACTATTCAACCCATCACAAGGAGATTGCATTAAATGAATTACTGCATGTAGAATTCTTTAAAAGTTCTCAGCACGTGACTATTCACCAAATTAGTTATTTTTTATTATGGTGATGCTTGTGTTTTATAGCAGCCTCCTAAATTTAGTATTTTATCTCTTATACCACCTTATTTTAGCAATATAAATTTCCATACCTAGCATCCATAATTAGGGTGGCTTTATGTTATGCTTTGCCTGGTATAGTTCTGGTTTATTTCCATTGACAGTGTTCTATCATGTCCCTGTTCATACTCAAAAATAATCCAATTTGGATGAAAAATTAAATGGTTACTCTCCCATAATTCATCCTATCCTTTATTTTGCTGTTTGAGAAAAATCATTACTGAATGTAAAATAAGTATATACCCTTCTATTTGAATTGTAAGAACTTCAGGATAGATTCTAAACATGTTAGGTTAGTACTTCAGTGTAAGTTTTCTTGTTCATGTACTTTATAGCAAAGATCTTACTTTACCTTATCACTTAGCCAAAATGATACCTTGGCTTCTCTGTTAGTTTTCTGTTGCTGTGCAGTGAATTATCCCAAGGTTCAGTGGCTTAAAATAACAGTAATGTATTATCTTCTGCAGTTTCTGCAGGTGAGAAATTTGGGAGCAGCTTGGCTGAGCAGTTGTGGCTCAGGGTCTCTCTTGATATTGCAGTTAGATATCAGGCAAGTCTGCATTCATCTATAGCCTTGACTGGGACTAGAAGATCTACTTCCAAGGTGACTCACTCATGGTTAGCAAATTGGTGATGGCTCTTGGTAGGAAGCTTCATTTCCTTTTCACCTGGGCCTCTCCATAGGACCACTTGAATGTCTACATAGTATAGTGGCTGGCTTCTCCCAGAATAAGCAATCCCAGGGATCAAGGCAAAAATTGTAATGCCTTTTATGACCTAGCTTTGGATGTAATACACTGTTGTTTCTACCATATTCTGTAGAATATGTAGATACAGGCCAACTCTGTATCACTGTGTCAGGAGAATTACACAGGAGTTTTGAATATCCGGAGGTAAGGATTATTGGAGGGCATTTTTGAGGCTGGCTGCCACAGCGTCTAGACTTCTAACTGGCCAAGAATTCAAATGTTTTTATATTCTAAACTTTTAATATTTATTTATTTGTTTACAGCAAGCATGAGTGGGGGAGAGGGACAGAGGGAGAGAGAGGATCTTAAGGAGGCTCCATATTCATGGACTGAGCTACCCAGGCACCCTTTTATTTTTATTTATTCTTTTCAGATCTTTTTATATATTCTTTCTCTCTTAATTCATCTGAATTCCAAGGGTGCCAACCCAGGTTTTGTTGTTGTTGTTGTTGTTGTTGTTGTTGTTTTCATTTTCTCGTGTTACCTTGTTATGAGTGTTTTATGTTCACATGTTTGTATAGTTACCCCAAAATAGTTGGCTTTAAAAACATTTTTTACTTTTTTCACTTAAAGGTTTTCTGCTTTTCACTTGGTCCATGATACTGGTCAGTTTTCTAGGTTATTAGGTGTATTATGTAGAGTCTTTTGAGTTTTCTAGGAAGACATTCACACTGCTTGTGAATTATGTTTTGTTTCTTTCTACTATTTATAACAACAGAGCCCAGTTCATTGATTTTTGTAGTCCATTCTTTTTCTGTTGTATCATTTTCCCCTTTGTCCTTTGTTGGCCAATTTAAGCACATCTCCTGTTCTCTTCCTATTTTCCTTTTCATCCATAAGTGTTTCTCTTCTGTGGTGTCTTGTCCAAATTTTCCCTCCCTACAAAGTCAAAATTTATTACTACAACCTGTATTTCCTTACTTACGTTATTTGCACAGGGAGCACAGTGTCAATTTTCTATAATTCTAATTATTTATATTTGGCTCTCCCTTACATTTTAAGTTCTAGGAGGGCAGAAGCCTTATCTTTGTAAATCTGTGGTGTTTACTATTATGATGGGAAACTTTCTGCAGTGTGTGTTCATTGGTTGCTTTTGTATTGTTATTATGAACCTAAGAACAAAAACACCCTTTGTAACCTCACTTATTTACAAATAGAGGCTCTTTTGTACAGGTTACAAGTGCCCCTACTTATTTGGAAAAATGTTAGACAGTGGTGAGTCCTTTGGATTGTAATAGATATTTTTAAAACTTTTAAAGATATCATAATTTCAAGTTCTTCTGAAGTGTCATAGAAAAGTACACCTTGAGTAACTTTTTCATATTTATTGATCAATTCAACAGGTATTTGAAGGTGTACTATTAATATGCTTCAGGCATTACATCTGGCTTTTCATGTAAAGATGAATGGCCCCTGATCTTAAGAAAACAGTTTGAAGGAGGAGACAGATTTGCCACAGATATTAAGGGACAGCTATTGAACACTTGTTAGCTTTAAGACTGTCTTATAGCACTTCGTGGTATTATCTCACTCTTCAAAACTATAATAAAATTGTCCCTGTTTTATGGATGAAGAAGGAATGGTTCATAGATTAAGTAATTTGTTCATGTTTGCCACAGTAAGTTACAGTGTTAGTTTGTGGATCTAAATCTGTCTGATTCCAAAGCCTGCACATTTAATTACTGTGTTGTAATATCTCCTGGATAACATGCAGCAGGGTTGATGAGAAGAACTTCATTATTTCTGCTTTGGAGTCGAGGGAGAGCTACCAGATGAAATGCTTGAGTAGAATGTTGAAGGATAAGAGAAGACCAGATGAATAGGAAGTTAAGGAAGGAGCAGAGCAAAGTTTGAACAGAAGGAACAAGTAAACCACAGAAATATTAAACAGATGGCATGGTGAGGTAGGATGAGTAATTCTATATGGTTAAAGCATGGGGTATGTATGAGAGAGTGGAAGATGAGTTAAGAGAATAGGCAAGTGAGGATCATCAGAGATGTAGGGGATTCATTTTAAAAATCCTTCTGACAACATTGTATATATGGACAGATTGAGGCTAGACAAGGACAAATGTTGAAATTAGTATGGTAGTGTAAGGAGAGCCAAATGAAGGGAGTAGTGATGGGGATAAAGAGGGAACTGTAAATAAATAAATAAATAAATAATAATTACAAGATTTTTCACTCATATCCAACTGTTTTATTTTAATGTCTCAAGGAATTTTGCCTCTTTCACATTTCCCATTTTTTAGCCATAATGGTGATGTATGTAGGTTCTTAAATAGTACCTAGTTTTTTCACTTTGATACTTAAGAGCAGAGGGGTTAGCAAAATCATGGCCCATGGAAGCAATCTGGTTTTCTGTCTGTTTGTGTAAATAGTTTTTCTGGTACACAGTCTCATTCATTCATTTTATGTGTTGTCTATGGCTGCTGTCACACTACAAGGGAGTTGAGTAGTTGTGACAGAGATCATATGGTCTACAAGGTTTAAAATATTTACTCCCTGGCCCTTTACAGAAAAACTCCCTATTTCAGAGCATCAGATTGAAGACATTCTATTATTTAATAACTAAAGTGAATGTAATAGAGCTTACTTAATGTTATGTACTGGTCATTATTAATTAGGTGACATTGACCACATTTGTCATTCAGAATCTACATTACTTCCTTAATGTATTTGGAAATCATATTAGTTAACCTCTCCCAAATTGCAAAGTTTCTTAGGTAAAGGGGGTTTAAATGTAAAGAGATTTATGAAAATAAAGAATGGAAAACTCTTTTGTACAGTTGAGTTTTGTTAGTCCAACAAGGACCAAAAAATAGTTTAAAGCTACAAGATGATTTAAGACTACATCATACTCTGGCAACCAAATTATTTTGTCAGTCTGGCAGCAGTAGGTATTGTTTGATCCCTATTCTAGTGTTCTGACAATCTATGTACAGAGCTTGCAATTTTAGACTACTTGAGCTGACTAAAATTGGTGTAGCCTGTCTCCACAGTATAGGCTGTTCCTACTGGGGACTGTTTTCATGCAAATTCCTTTTTTTCCCTGAATGTTCCTTCTTTTCTTTTCTTTCTTTTTTTTTAATGGCATCCTATTTTTGTTTCATGAATGTAGTATCTTTTCATCTCTCTGAAGATGTTAATACATTTTAAAAAGTGTTCTTTGTTTTTCTTTGGCATTACTTCATGATAGGAGCTTCTCACATTGCCTGCTAGTATTTTATTATGTTTAAAGAGGGGAGACTAAAAATCAGGCTGGGAGCTCTGAGTGTGCATGTATGGAGGAGAAGCTTGTTAACAGAGAACCTCGCTATAGGATTTTCTGGTGGATAACCTTTTAAGAAGTTGGAGGACTTCATAAAAAGACTCATCCTATCCACTGCCTGTTTGGTTCCTTTAATTCTCCTGTTTTTGATATTGTCCATCCTTTAACTGTGGCTGGCATCTCCCATTCTAGAGATGCTCTATTTTACCGTCTCTAGAAGGAAAACCCCCAAGTCTTGTGTGAAGTAGGGGATTTAGGAATCACAGGCAGCTTTCAGACCATCCTGCTTATATGTCTTAAATTTACTCCCTACTTCCAGAATTACCTGCTGTGTCTTGAAGACACTTCAGTGTAAAACAACTTAGTTCTTGGCTTTTCCCTATTACCAACATAGGAACTGACTTTCTTGAGTGTGCTGTTACTTAGCATTGCTCTGTTTTGTAGTTGACTGTAGTTAGTTGCTTGCTGTTACCTCCACTTCTATTTTTCCTGACATTTACTATAGTTACTTTTTTAATTTTTAAAATTTCTTTGGTAGATTTGAAAGGGGAATTTGAAAGGGGATTCAGATGTGCATGTGTAATCTATCATCTTTTTGTAAAAGACCTTTTTCCACATATTTACTTTTTGTTTACATTCTACAGCCTTTTGGGTTCACACATTTTTTTTCTCTCAAATATTTTTTCTCCATACTGGTTTGGAATTTGTTCATTCTGTTTTTAATTTTTTACTGCTTCCCATTGAAATTTTAACTTGCATATTAACCTCACTGAAGTTAATCAGTATCTTTGCCTTGCTTAGCAATACAAAGATCTTGGAACTTGACTCCAGCTATCTCCATTCCTGATTTTAATTCTGTTATTCAGTATTTTAGCTTTATACATATATTTTTAATTTTTTAAATTTTTCTAATGTTTATTTGAGGGAGAGAGAGTCAGTGTCAGTGGGGGAGGGTCAGAGAGACACAGAACTTGAAGCAGGCTCCAGGCTCTGAGCTGTCAGCTGTCGTTGACTTGAACCCACAAACTGTGAGATCATGACCTGAGCCGAAGTCGGAAGCTTAACCAACTGAGCCACCCAGAGCCCCCTATACGTATATTTTTAAATGTTTATTTATTTTGAGGGGAGTGAGTGTGTGCCTGTATGTGCACTTGCATGCTCGCACAGGTTGGGGAGGGGCAGAGAGAGAGTCCCAAGCTCTTCACTGACAGATGCAGGGCTCCATCTCACAAACTGTGAGATCATGACCTGAGCCAAAATCAGGAGTTGGACGTTTAACTGACTGAGCTACCCATATGCCCTTAGCTTTATATTTTTAAATGCCCAAGTTAGACATTCTTTCATGTATTTTGTATTTATCTAATTTTACCACTTTCTTAGTCACTTTCGTATCTTGAGTTGCAGAACTTTCTTTCACAATCATTGTCTTTATTCCTGAAATATATCCTTTGGAATTTCCCCTAGTGATGGTCCATTGATAGTAAAATATTTTAGCTTAAAAATAAAAAATGTCCCCTAATTTTTTTGTCTTAAAGAGGTTTGTTGATATGTAGTTCACATCCCATACAGTATACCCATTTAAAATGTACAATTCAATGGCTTTTAGTATATTCAGTGTTGTGCAATGATCACAACATTCAGTTTTAAAACATCATTACCCCAAAAATCGCTCTGTCAGTGAATTCTCACCCCAAATCCCACATCTGCTCAGCCCTAGGCAACCAATAATCAATTTACTGTCTCTATAGATCAGTTTACTCTGACATTTCATGCATATGGAATCATACAATATCTGGTCCTTTATGACTGGCTTCTGAGATTTAGCATAGTATTTTCAGGGTTTATCCACGATACAGGTTTTACCAGTGCTTCATTTCTTTTTATTGCCGAACAATAGTCGATTGTATGGATACACCACATTTAAAAAATCCATTTATTAGTTTATGGGCATTTGGGTTGTTTCTATTTTCTGACTATTACGAATAATGCCGTTGTGAATCATGTTCAGGTTTTTGTGTGGACATATGTTTTCATTTCTCTTGGGTATATACCTAGAGAAGAATTGCTGTATCATATGGTAATTCAGTGTTTAACTTTTTGAGGGACCACAAAATGTATTCCATTGTAGCTGTACCGTTTTACATTCCCATTAGCAATCTATGAAGGTTCTAGCTTCTCTATATCCTCATTAATACTTGTTATCAGTCATTTTGATAATACCCATCCTAGTAGGTGTGAAGTGGTATCTCATTTTGGTTTTGATTTGCATGCCCCAGATGATTAATGATGTTGAGTATCTTTTCATGTGTTTATTGGCCATTTGTGTATCTTCTTTGGAGAAATGTCTAGGTATTTTGCCAATTTTTCAGTCATTGTCTTTTTGTGTTGTGAGAGTTTTTTTTATATATTCTGGATACTTTTATCAGATATACATGATTTACAGAAATTTTATTGCATTTTGTGGGTTGACTTCTCACTTCTTGATGGTGTTTTTGAAGCACCAAAGTTTTAGCTTTTGATTTATATCCACTTTATTTCGCTTTTGCTTTTGGTGTTATATCTGATTCTATTTGAATTTTAGGGGTTTTTTTCCTTTTTAAAAAAAATGCCATTAGGATTTTGATAGGGATTGCTCTGAATCTGTAAATCTTCCAACCCATGAAAATGGATATCTTTCCATTTATTTGTGTCTTCTTTAATTTCTTTCAGCCGTGTTTTGCAGTTTTCATCTCCTTGGTTAAGTTTATTCCTAAGTATTTTATTCTTTTTGATGCTATTGTAAGTGGGATTGTTTTATTTATTTATTTTTTTCTGACTTGATTGCTCTGGCTAGTACTGTAGTACTGTGTTGAATAGAAGTGGTGGGAGTTGGCATTCTGTCTTATTCCTAGTATTAGAGGAAAAGCTTTCAATTTTTCACCATTGAGTGTGATATTAGTTGTGGGCTTTTCATATATACTCTTTATTTTGTTGAGGTAATTTTCTTCTATTCCTAGTTTGACAGTTTTTATCATGAAAGACTATTGAATTTCTTCAAATGCTTTTTTTTTTTTTAAACATCTATAGTGGTGATAATGTGATTTTAGCCTTAATTCTTTTAATGTATAATGCATTGATTTCCATATGTTGATCCATCTTTGCAACCCAGGGATAAATCCCACTTGGTCATAGTGTATTAAGTCTTTTAATGTGCTGTTGAATTTGGTTTGCTAGTATGAAAAACTGAAAATTTTGAATTGTTAAAATGTGGCAACTCTGGAAATCAGATTCTTCTTCCACTTCATGGTTTCTTATTGCTACTCATTATGGTGGTTGTTTGCTTGTTTGGTGACATTTCCAAACTAATTTTTTGTGTAGTCTGTATTCTTTGTCATGTATGGCCACTGTCTTAGACTTCACTTCCTGCTTGCGTGGAGCCTGAAGGTCAACCAGAGTTAAGAGCCAGGATCTTCTGTCCTTCCTGAACAAGCATCCACACCTGGGCATGTGCCTGGACTTCTAGATTTAACATAATACCCAGGAGTTTTTCAAAGCTCTCATTCCCCCAAATGTCTCCTTCTCCAGTCTCTTCCTTCCCAGTCTTTTCTAAATTTTTTTTTTTAACATGTATTTATTTTTGAGACAGAGAGAGACAGAGCATGAACGGGGGAGGGTCAGAGAGAGGGAGACACAGAATCTGAAACAGGCTCCAGGCTCTGAGCTGTCAGCACAGAGCCCGACGCGGGGCTCAAACTCACGGACTGCGAGATCATGACCTGAGCCGAAGTCGGACGCTTAACCGACTGAGCCACCCAGGCGCCCCCTTCCCAGTCTTTTCAATATATCTGTTGTGTGTCCCGTCTATTATCCCTTGCCCCAAGTGGCAGTGGTTAATATATTTGATTTTAAGTGCTTTTGACAGGCACTGCCTGGGAAAGTATCTCAGCCCCAAGGAGGCTCCCTGGCAGGGAAAACAAAGGCAAGAGAAGTTCTGAGCCAATCCTTCATGTAACTTACAGACAGTTAAAACATGTGCCGACGGTTCTTTTGTAGGGGTCTAAATTTTTTTTTACATATGGTTGTGCAGTTGTTCCAGCACCATTTGTTGAAGAGATAGCAATTGATGAGGGAAACAAAGGCAAAAGAAAAAAAATTAAATTTCCCTATTACTTAGAGCCCATTGACAAGTCCTTGAAACAGGCAGAATGACCTTCCTCTGGTAGCTCAGTGGCCTCAATGTTGACACTTTGCTAAGGACAAAAGGCAATCTTAGCCTGACCCCCTAGGAACCTGTAAGTCTACTTTAACATATAAAAATTCCTATTGAAACTCCTTTTTCTCTACCTCCCCTCCCCCTGCCAAGATACATGTTGGTAATCATACTCCAAGCTCATGGCCCACTGATAATACATCTGAAGGGTCTTTTGACTGAGGAGTTATTAGACAGTAGTAAATGACGTTTACCTAACAATAGCTAGGCACCTCAAGGTCTTGGAAATCTTGCTTCCAAAATTCCTTAGAGACTTAGGCTATCCCTAACCCCCTCCCAACTTGAAAGTCACAACCCC
>NW_026057578.1:24107556-24122762 GCF_023721935.1 Panthera uncia | reverse complement strand
CCCCCCCCCCCCCCCCCCGTGCTTAAAACAAACAAACAAACAAAACCAAAAAACAAAAAAAACCCTTTTTGCACTGAAGACGTTTCAAGAATTCTTTCTTGGCTGTTGACTCTGAACCCCAACATTTTCTATATCAGCAATGGTTACTATTTTATTTATTTATTGCATATTTTTATTTATTAAAGTAATTTCTACACCAAGTGTGGTGCTCGACCGCACACTGCAGCTCACCAGCGGAGCCGCCTTGGTGCTCCAGCAATGAGTGACACCAAAAGATTTGACATAGTTAGATATGACACCAAAATACAATCCATGAAAGACAAAATTAGAAATTGGACTTTATTAAAGTTAAATCCCTTGGTTCACAAAGGCACTATTTATTTATTTTTTAATGTCTTTATTTTTGAGAGAGAGATAGAAAGAGGGTGCAAGTGGGGGAGGGGCAGAGAGAGAGGGAGACACAGAATCTGAAACAGGCTCCAGGCTCTGAGCTGTCAGTACAGAGTACGACATGGGGCTCAAACTCATGAACCGTGAGATCCTGACCTGAGCTGTGTAGTTGGACGCTTAACCGACTAAGCCACCCAGGTGCCCTGTACAATCTACCAATTAAGCCACCCAGGTGCCCTGTACAATCTGGTTTTCGATCCTATTCCTGGCACAATGCTCCTAAAACCCTTGAAATTTTCTAAGTGATGAGAATGATAAAGGTGTCTTTTGTTATATTATTGAGGTAACTTTTAGACCTTGTCTTAAGAATGGAGACTGGTTGCTAGTGGAGCCAACCATGTGATTGGAGGTTGTAACTTTCAGTCTTACCCCCCAAAACCTCTGGAGAGGGGAGGGGGGCTGGAGATGGAGTTCAGTTGCTAATGACTAATGATTTAATCATCCACACCTGTGTAATAGCGTCCATTAAAAAATGTAAAAGGATGAGTTTCAGAGAGTTTCCAGGTTGCTGAATGCAGGAGGATTTGGGGAGAGTGGTACGCTGGCTGAGGACATGGAAGCTTCACACCTTTTCCCCATACCTTGCCCTATGCACCTCTTTCATCTGGCTGTTAGTGATATCCTTTTATAATAAACCAGTAACCTAGGAGATGATAATAATAAGTTTGAGTTCTGTGAGCCACTCTAGCAAATTAATCAAACCCAAGTAGATAATCATTGGAACCTCCAATCTATAGCTGGTTAGTCAGAAGCACAAGGGACAACCTGGACTTGCATATAGCATTTGAAGTGTGGTGGGGAGCTTGTAGAACTGATCATTTAACCTGTGGGATCTGACACTATCTCTGAAGTTGTAGGACACCCAGCTGGTGTCAGAGAATTGCTTGTTGGTGTGAATGATGCGGTTTGAAGTGTTGCAACGGGTGTGGAGTCCACGGCCAAGAAAGAATTCTTGAGATGTTTTTGGTGCAAAAAGGTGTTTTTATTATAGCATAGGGACGGGACCCATGGGCAGAAACACCTGCAATGGGGTTGTGAGGAGTGACTGATTATATAAGATCTTCTATCCTATGGAGGGTAGGGTGATGTTAAGTTTCCAGAAAATTGAGTCTATAGGTTTCTGGAGATTATGTTTTTCTTATGAATCATTAAGACCGTTGCAAAATGATGTAGACACATGTCCTGCATAACTGTGATCTCTTTTAGTTAACCATTTGTTTTTCCCTTTTCTTTGTTCTTGGGTAGCCCTGAGTGCCTGAGGAATGTCACATATCCCTTGATGGGGAAGTGTTGCGGGGGTGTTAGCTTGTGCTTTGCCCTCAGCTTGCCTTTTGCTCCCGCATTATGAGGAAACCATAATGGAGGGAATTATGGGAAACCATGTGGGAGGAAACCATCCCCCACGTAACACCCACATTTTGGACCCTCTGCACTGTTAAGAGAGTGAAAAGAGAAGCCATAGTTTGCAAGAAAATATTTGTGAAACACATATCTGGTAAAAGACTTGATTCTAAAATACATAAAGAACTCTTAAAATGTAATAATGTGAAAACAAGTAAAAAGTGAGTAAAAGATCTGAAGAAATACCTTACCATATGTCAGATAAGCATGTGAAAAGATGCCCAACATCATGTCATATGGGAATTGCAAATTAAACCATCAGTGACATATCACTGTACATCTGTTAGATTGGCAAAATTCTGAAAAGCTAATAATACCAAATGCTGGTGAAGGTATGGAACAAAAAGAATTCTCCTTCAATCCTAGTAGGAATGCAAAATGGTGCACAACTTTGGAAGACTGTTTGGCAGTTTCTTACTGGGTTAAAACTCAATTGAATTGAAAACCTAAGGCCACAAATAACTTATACATGAATATTTATAGCAGCTTTTTTCATAATTGTCCCAAACTGGAAGCAAGCAAAATGTCCTTTAATAGGAGAATGGATAAACTGTGGTACAAACACACAATTGATATTATTCAGCAATTAAAAAAAAAAAATAGGGGCACCTGGGTGGCTCAGTTGGTTAAGCGTCCAACTCTTGATTTTGGCTCACGTCATGATTTCATGTTCATGAGTTCCAGCCCTGCATAGGGCTCTGTGTTGGCAGTGTGGAGGCTGCTTGGGATTCTCCTCCCATCCCCCCACCCCCCACCACGCCCCTCCTCAGCTTGCATGCACTGTCTCTCTCTCAGTAAATAAATAAGCTTTAAAAAAAAAAAAAAAAAGCTGTCAAGCCATGAAAAAGTATGGAAGAACCTTAATAGTATTGCTAAATGAAAGAAGCCAATCTGAAAAGGCCTCAAATTGTATGATTCCACCTACCTGACATTCTGGAGGAGAGAAAAACTACAGATAAAAAGATCAGTGGTCATCAGGGGGTTCTCAGTGTGGAGGGAGGAATGGATAGGTAAAGCTTGGATGGTGAGATTATTCTGTGTGAAACTAATCGTGGACCCATGGCATTATGCATTTGTCAAAATCCATAGAACTGTACAACACAAAGAGTTGATGTGAATATAAATTGTGGGGCTTGAGCTTACAATCCCCGAATGCCTACTGACTGCTCAAGCATGTTCTACCAACTGAGCCAGCCAGGCCTCCCTGAATTTTATTTGTGTATCTATTTTTAATTTTTTAAACATTTTATTAATTTTTTAAAAAAGATTTTATTTTTAAGTAATTCCTACACCCAACGTGAAGCTCAAACTCACAACCCTGAGATCAAGAATTGCATGCTTAGGGGCGCCTAGGTGGCTCAGTTGGTTGAACATCCGACTGCGGCTCAGGACATGAGCTCACAGTCCGTGAGTTCAAGCCCCGCATTGGGCCCTGTGCTGACAGCTTGGAGCCTGGAGGCTGCTTCAGATTCTGTGTTTCCCTCTCTCTTTGCCCTTCCCCCACTCATGCTCTGTCTCTCTCTCAAAAATGAATAAATGTTAAAAAAAAAAAAAAAGAATTGCATGCTTTACCAACTGAGGAAGCTGGGCCCCCCGGGCTTTTAATTTTTTTTTTTTCAATTGAAATGTAGTTGACACACAATGTTACATTTGTTTCAGGTAAACAACATAGAGATTTGACAGCTCTACATACTATGTTATGCACACCACAAGTGTAGTTGCCATCTGTCACCATACATCACTATTAAATTACCATTGACTGTGTTCCCTGTGCTGTACCTTTCATCCCCATGACTTATTCATTCCATATCTGGAAGTCTCCCACTTCTCTTCACCCATTTTACCTCTTTACCCCTCCCTTTTGGCAATCACCAGTTTGTTCTCTGTATATATTGGTCTGTTACATTTTGTTCATTTGTTTTGTGTTTTAGATTACGTATAAGTGAAATCATATGGTATTTGTCTTTCTCTGTCTGATTTATTTCACTTAGCATAATACCCTGTAGGACCATCCATGCTGTTATAAATGACAAGATCTTATTATTTTTTTTTTTATGGCTAATACTCCATTGTATTTTTATATACCACATCTTTATCCATTCATCTACCGGTGAGCATTTAGGTTGTTTCCATATTTTATCTGTTGTAAATGCTGCAATAAACATAAGGGTGCATATATATTTTCAAGTTAATATTCTCAGTTTTCTTGGGGAAATATTCAGTGGTGGAATTACTGGATCATATGGTATTTCTATTTTTAATATATTTTTTTAATTTTTTTTAACGTTTTATTTATTTTTGAGACAGGGAGAGACAGAGCATGAACAGGGGAGGGTCAGAGAGAGGGAGACACAGAATCTGAAACAGGCTCCAGGCTCTGAGCTGTCAGCACAGAGCCCGACGCGGGGCTCAAACTCACGGACCGCGAGATCATGACCTGAGCCGAAGTTGGCCGCTTAACCGACTGAGCCACCCAGGCGCCCCTATTTTTAATATTTTGAGGAACCTCCATACTGCCTTCCACAGTGGCTGCACCAATTTATATTCTCATTAACAATGCACAAAGGTTCCCTTTTCTCCACATCCTTGCCAATACTTGTTATTTCTTGGCTTTTTAAAAAATGTTTATTTTGAGAGAGAGGGAAAGCATATGCGTATAGGAAAGGGGCAGAGAGGGAGAAAGAGAATCCCAAGCAGGCTCACGCTGTCAGTGCAGAGCCTAATGTGGGGCTTGATCCTAGGAACTGTGAGCTCAAGACCTGAGCTGATATGAAGAATCTGGATGCTCAACGGCTGAGCCACCTAGGCACCCCACTTGTCTTTTTGATATTAGGTATTTTGACAGTTGAAATTGTAGACTTAAAAAAAACAATAAAAAACTTCCAGTGTATTCCTTGCACTGATTAACAAGGTGGATAAAGTGCCTACTTTTGTGGACTTTAGAGTCAATAAATCAGAAAATTTTCAGTGATGTCATAGAAAGTAATAGGATGGTTAACTTCAGATTGGATAAGTCTGGACAGATCTCTGAGGAGGTGATATTTAACTGAGGCCTGACTACAAGAACATGTTAGCTATTTAAAGATACAGAAAAAAGCATTCTTAGCAGAGGGAACAGTTAGTACAAAAGCTGTAAGGCTAGGATGAAATAGTGTGTTTGAGAAATAGAAAGCAAGCTAGAATGGGTGAAGGGAAGAATGATAAGAGGTAAAGTCAGAGAGTTAGCATGGGTAGTATGGACTTGGGGGCATCTATAAGCCAGGGTAAGGAGTTTGGATTCTATTTTAACTGAGATAGGAGGTTATTGAGTATTTAAGCAGAGTAGAGTATGATCTAATTTTTATTTTTCAAAGAGGACTCCAGTTGCTGTGTGGAGGATGATGGGAGGGAGAAGGAGCCAGGAGCAAGTACAGAAGCAGGGAGACCAGTTTAATGACTTCTAGTAATTTGTTGTCAGGGAAGGGATGGATGTTTGTAGCTTAGACTAGGATGGTTAAGAGAAGGAGTAATGTGGCTATATAGTAGGGTATGTTTTACAGGTAGAATCATTAGAACTTGTTGAGGGAAAGATCATGCCCATATGTTTGGCTTGAGCAGCTGGGTGGATGGTGGTGCCGTTGAGGCCAAGATGAGTGTGTCCAGGTATAGAGAGTTTTAATTTAGTCATTTTAACTGTGTACGTAGGCAGTTGTAAGTAATGGTCAAGATGAAAAGTGTGGAGCTCAGGAGAAAACATGGGACTGGAAGTATAGGTTATCTATTATATCTAGTCTCTTGCCTGTTTTTTATTTTGTTTATTTATTTATGTATTTATTTAGAGAGCACATATGAGCAGGAGAGGGAGGGAGAGAGAGAGAGAGACAGAGAGAGAGACATTATCCCAAGCAGCTCCACACTGTTAGCGCAGAGCCCGATGCAGGGCTCAAACCCGTGAACTGTGAGATCATGACCTGAGCCAAAACCAAGAGTCAGATGCTCAACCAGCCAAGCCACCCAGGTGTCCTCTTGCCTGTTTTTTAACTTGTACAAATCATCAATGATAAATGTTTTCTTTTAAAAACCTCAAACAATACATATAAAACCAAAGTTCCCCATGACCACCTTCTTTACTATATATACTCCTCTCCTCCACAAAGTTAACCACTGTGACCAGTGTCAGATGTGTACTTTTCCCTGCATTTATTTATATGTATCTATAGGAATAGATAGTTTACTTTTGTTTGCAAAAATGACATCATAATGTATATATTGTATAACTTAAATGTTCTTGGAATCATTTCATTTTGGTCATTAGTAAGTTACTTGTTTTAATGTCTGCCTTGTATTGTTCTATGCTATGAGTGTTACTTATTTAACTGGTTACCAATTGATACTTACGTGGTTTCTTTAGTTTTTCTTTTTTTACTATTATACATAACAGTAATTTTTTATTCTTCTTAAGAATTTAAAGTATTTAGAGATATATAAAAGTAATATGTGTAAGTACATGCATTGTTACAATTACCAGCATGTTTTTGCAGAGCAACTCATTCTACCACAGTGATTATCTGTAATTATCTGGAGAGAATCACTGTTCCTAAAAATGTGTTTAATCCGTACGTTCATTAGTCTTTTCTATATGAAGTTAATTTGAAATTTAAAATATATTTTATTTCTATAGAGATCTTTATTTACTTTGTAACTTTGTAATTAATGCTAATTTAGAATAATGTACACTATACTATTAAAAAGGTTATTTTTCCAGCAATAAATTGTTGATATAGATCAGCAGCTAGAATAGTACCTTATCATGCATAATAAGATCAGCACGGGATATTCGCTTGCTCTCTCTTGATTTACTTGTCTTGATGTCATAGTACTGTTGCATACAGTCTTTTGGGTGTTGAGGAGAAGGTAATAACTATACAGAATGTGGTAATGATGTCTTTGGAAGGCCCTTTGTATAACAAGCACTTTGAACCAGAATATCCTGTACAAAACAGTGTTAAGGCTTTTGTGTTATAATTCATTTCTTTTATATTTTGGGTGACTACTAATGACATTATTTATGGTGTATGCCTTCCCTGTTTCAAATAAAAGGTCTCTTTTAATAAATTGTAGGTTATAAAACATCTGAAGTGGGCAATTTAAATAAAGAAGATGAAGGGGGAAAAATGCACACACTGACACACACACTCACTCACCCGCACACATACACATACCAGGCCACAGAGAACGAGCTAGTTTCTATAGTGAAGACCAAAATTTTAGCTTTGAGCGTTTTCATAAGGCAAGGAATAAAACATTAGATTTTGTAGAGTTGGTCTCAGTGGGAATTATTGTTCCATTTCATTTTGGCAGATTTGAGAAGATACCAGAATTGTTTGATACTAAATTAAAAAAATTCCGTGAGCAGGGGAGAGGGGCAGAGGGAGAGAGAGAGAATCCCAAGCAGGCTCCATGCTCAATGTGGAGCCCGACGTAGGGCTTGACCCCACAACCCTGGGATCGTGACTTGAGCCGAAATCAAGAGTTGGATGCTCAACTGAGTGAGCCACTCAGGTGCCCCTGATATTTAAAAATTTTAATGGAAGTCTAAAATTGTATGAAAATTTAAGACAATAGGTACAGTATCAAGATATTTTGTCTTACTGTATATTATGGTTCTTACATAGTACTTGGTAAAAAAGTGCTAAGTAAATTTCATTTCACTTTAATCTTTACCTTGACCCAGTTGAAATATTTCTAATATTGTTATCCAGTCCCCAAAAGCCTAAGAACAGATTTTTATTGTAAAGATATTTAAACACTATTAATGATAAATAACATTTACAGAGCATTTTTTAAATATACATAATCATCTTTGCAACAACTCTGTGAGGTAGACGTGGTGTTATACTCATTTTTCTGATAGAAAACTGGGACCTAGAGAGGTTATATAACTTAAGTAGTATCATATAAGTGTCATAGACAGGAATTGAGCCCAAATGTTCTGACTTTGTTATAATATCTTTGTTATATTAATCATGCTGTTTCCACATGGGGTTACCTTTTCCATGATTGGAGACTGAAGAAGATATGTGAGACTTAATCATTTAGTGTAGTTCGAAGTCTTTGTTGTTGTTGTTGTTAAATTTATTTTGAGAGAGAAGACTGTGAGCAGGGGTGGGGCAGAGAGTGAAAGAGGGAGGGAGAAGATCCCAAGCAGGCTCATCGCTGTCAGCACAGAGCCCAGTGCAGGGCTCAGACTCATGAAATTGAGATCATGACCTGAGCCAAAATTAAGAGGTGGACTGCTCACCCGACTGAGTCACCCAGGTGCCCCTCAAAAGCCATTTTTTAATTCATTTCATCAAACAGATATTTAAGTGTTTGCTATGTGTCAGGCACTATTTTTGGGCTTCTGGCTTTTATCAGTGAACAAAACAAAGATCCCTGCTCACATGGAGTTTATATTCTAGCCTAGAGATTCAAAACAATAAATATGGGGCGCCTGGGTGGCTCAGTCGGTTGAACATTCAACTTCGGCTCAGGTCATGATCTTGTGGTTTGTGAGTTCAAGCCCCACGTCGAGCTCTGACAACTCAGAACTTGGAGGCTGCTTTGGATTCTGTGTCTCCCTCTCTCTCTGCCCCTCCCATGCTCCTGCTCATGCTCTGTCTCTCAATAATAAATAAATGTTAAAAAAAATCCACTTGGATATGAAAAAAAACAATAAACATAATTACCAAGTGAATTACTTAGTATGTCAGAAGGTGATCTATTCTGTAGAAGAAGAAAAAAATGACCAGGGAATTGGAGCAGACTGTAATATTGTCAAGAGAACAAGTAAAACGAAAGTCCTAGTGCTAGAATGTGCTAGCATATTTGATGTATAACAGGGAGGTAGGTACTTGAGTAGATTAGGAGAATAGAAGGAGATAAGATCAGGAAGTTGGGAGCATGCATCTTATATAGTCTTTTAAGGTCATGGTATGGATCTAAGCTTTTACCCTGAGTAAAATGGGAAGCTTTTGCAGGATTTTGAACACTTTAAAAGTCATCCTGATTGTGTTCAGAATAGGCACTGAAGCCAGACACAGCTAGAAACAGGGAGACCTAATCCAGGGGGGAAAAAGGTGGCTCTGAACAGATTGATAGTAGAGGTGGTAAGAAATGGTTGGATTCTGGACATATTTTGCAAATGGAGACAACAGAATTTGCTGGCAGATAGTAAGGAAAATAAAAAAAGGCAGGATGACTTCAAGGTTTTTAGCCTGAGCGTCTGAAAGGATGGAGTTGTTACCAACTGAGATAATTTACAGGGAAAATCAGGAGTTCAGTTTGATTTGTTAAGTTTCGGGGTTTTTTCACATACCCCCAAGTAAAGTTGTTCAGAGTTTAGGAATGAAGTCTGGGATAGAAATATAAAGTTGGGACTCATTGGTATATAGATGACATTTAAAGTCACAACACTGAATGATATCTTTGAGGAAATGTGTACAGAGAGATAAGAGGGAACTGAACCCTAGGATACTCCCAACATTAAGAGGGGAGAAAACAGAAGAGATTGTCAAAGGAGCCTAAGAACAATCAGTGAGGTAGGACTTAAACCTAGAGAATGTTCCTTGGGAGCCCAAGGAAAGAAAGTAAACCATGGAAGATAGAATGATTAGCCATGTAATTTTGCTGACAGGTTAGGCAGGATGAATACTAGAATTAAAAATTTAATTTAGCAATATGAAGGCCACTGTTATTGTGCAGTCTTCAGTGAGATATGAAAATGGCCTGGTTAGCACCATACATATTTTTTTTAATGGGACTTTTTGATGTTTACAGTGTGTCCTTTGCCATGTTCAGGTTTGCCGTCCTGTTGGTGGTATGTCTGGCAGTGGATCGCAGCTTGGTTCAATGGGTAGCCTGACCATGAAATCACAACTTCAGATCACTGGTAAGTCTTAAACAGATCTACTAGTATACTTTTTTTTTCTTCCTAAGATAAAAAATATAATCCTTTTTTTTTTTTTTTTTTGAGGGAGAGAGAGAGAGGGCACAAGTGAGTAAAGGGCAGAGAGAGTGAGAATCCCATAAGGGGTGGAGAGAGAGAGAGAGAGAGAGAGAGAAGGAGGTAGGGAGAGAGAGAGAGAAGCGGGACTCACCCAAAGTGGGGCTTGAGCTCATCTTATACGGGGCTTGTACTCACCTGAAGTGGGCCTCTAGCTTACCTGATGTGGACTTGAACTCCCAAACTGTGAGATCGTGACCTGAGCCCAAGTCATATGCTTCGCTACTGAGCCACCCAAGCACCCCAAAAAATAATCTTAAGAGAAGAAAATCTTCAGTGGCTATTATATATCAGGTGCTGTTTGAAGTAATATTTGCCTAATGAATGAAAGAACAGATGGTTAGATGTATAAAAATTACATTTTTATTTCAGGATATTCTTGGGTATTCTGTAGGGTTTTTTTCCCCCTCTCCCATTAAACATTGGTGTCTGGGGCAGTTGCTATTGTTTTTTGTTTTGTATTACATTAACAGCCTTGAGAGATAATTCACATACACACAGTTTACCCATTAAGAGGTCAATGATTGTTAGTATATTCACAGTGTTGTACAGTTGTCAACACTGTCAGTTTTAGAAAACCTCTACCCATTAGTAGAAGACTTTCCATGTCCCCCAGCCACCATCAACCCTGGGCAATCACTAATCTACTTCCTGTCTGTAGGTTTTTCTATTCTGGATATCTCATATAAATGGGATCCTAAAATGTGTATGGCTTTTTGTTTCTGACTTTTTCTACTTGGCATGTTTTCAAGGTTCATTCTTATTGTAGCATGCATTAGTATTTCATTTTATTGCCAAATAATATTGCAGGCATGAACATGCCACATTTTCTTTATCCTTTTATCAGTTGATGTATGTTTGAGTTGTTTCTACTTTTGGCTATTAGGAATAATGCTATGAACATTTGTGTACAAGTTTTTGTAAAGATGTGTGTTTTCACTTCTCTTGAGTACCTACCTAGGAGTGGAGTCACTGGTCATATATATGTTTCACTTTGTGAGGAATTCCAAATTGCTTTTCATTTTTTAAATTTTTTTATTTTTCATTTTTTTAAATGTTTATTTTTGAGAGAGAGAGGGAGAGGGAGATGGTGAGCAGGGTAGGGGCAGAGAGAGAGGGAGATGGAGAACTCCAAGCAGGCTCTGCACTGCCAGTACAGAGCCTGATATGAGTTTGAACTCACAAACCACAAATTATGACCTGAGCCTAAGTCAAGAGTCAGATGATTAGCCCCCCATGCGCCTCTCCAAATTGTTTTTCAAAGCATTCACACTATTTGTATTCCCATCAGCCATGTATGAGGGTTCCACTTTCTCCACATCCTTGACAGTGCGTGTTGTCTTTTTGATTATAGACATCCTAGTGGGTGTGAAGTGGTATGTCATTGTGGGTTTGATTTGCATTTCTCTGGTGGTTAATGATGTTGAACATCTTTTCATGTGCTAAATGGCCATTTGTATATATCTTTTTTGGAGAAATGTCTATTTAAATCCTTCGGTTGCTATTATTATTTAACTACTATCTCTTTCTTTCTCTCTCTAACCATATGAACCAAGTATATCACTTTCAGATTGATATTCCTAATGTTCTAATATGCCACTTACGATACATTCCTGCTCAAAAATCTTTAATGCTTCTGTTTGGCTATAGTTTGGAATTTCGTTAGCCGGGGCTGAGAGCTTTCACAGTCTGGCTCCATATGGTCTTTTTGTAGATATTTATACATGAACTATTTGGTGAGTCACTGGATTTTCTTCCGATATGCATGTGTCTGTATCACACAGTGAAACCTCAGTCTCTAACCTTTTAATGGCATTTATTTCTTCTAGAACAATTACCATCCTCTGTATGGTATTTTATCTTTTATTACACCTATCTCACATCCACCTCTAGATGATGACTATTAGGCTACAAACCATGTCCTTATTATTATCTTCCTCAAAACCTAAAAATGATTGAATTATATTTAAAAAACACTTTCATAATGTGACAGCATCTTAGAATTTATTTTTGGAAATTCCTTCACTATAGTCTCTTTCCTTAGCAATGTCTGATTCTCAATGAAAGATACTGATATTTCTTTGTTAAGCAAGATTCTGATTATTTTCCTCTGCTCCCCATCCTGAAGCTAGCCTGAGTAGCTGATTTAAATTGAGCCAGCTTCTTAGGACTTTTTCTGGGCTGCTTAACATTAAACCTTTGATTGGAGTAATCTTTAAAAAAATCTTTACTTTTTCAGGTTATATAAGTAATACACATGTTTTTTATTTTTAAAAACGTAGTAAAATAGGGGTGCCTGGGTGGCTCAATCAGTTAAGTGTCTGACTCTTCATCTCAGCTCAGGTCTTGATCTCAGGGCTGTGAGTTCAAGCCCCACACTGGGCTCTGTGCTGGGCATGGAGCCTACTTACAAAAACAAACAATAACCAAAAAAAAACTTTAAAAAAACCTCAGTAAAAGAATGAAGTGAAGGGTCCTATTTATCATCTCAATCCTGAGAGGTGATACTGTTATTCCTTTAGGTTTAGGTTTATATTCCTTTATACTTTTTTCTGTGCATAAACCATTTATCTTGTTTGCTACCATTATTATTCTTACAGTAAGAAAAGAAAAATATTTGATAAATGCCTAAATGCATCTCAAGAAGACATAATTCTTGCCATGTTTAAGTTTTTAATCTTGGTTCTAATAATTCTGAGACTGCACAAATACAAGGCAAAAGCAATTTAATAAAAACAAATACCATGAATAATGGATAAAAGTTATATATTTAGCAAATATATTATTATATATGAGACAAATGGAAAGCATAAGTTTATAAAGAGTAAAGTGCCAAGTTGAGTAGAATCAAATGCCTTTCATAATTCATTGTTTACTTCTATGCTCTTGATGCTAGAAACCTAACTAAGCTTTTTGCACAATTTCCTTTAATGACATTATATTTTTTATTCTATGTTAATGGATCAGTTATAGTATTGGTTGCTTTTATTATTTTTTTGTAAGCTGCCTCAACATCTTTCTAGATAGAATCAAGATGGGCATAAAAATTGAAGTGTAAAAAATAAATGCCATTGTATATGGTAACGGCAAAAAGAGATAACAACTTTGGTTGGGAAAGCAAGATCAGTGTTTGACCAGAGCTTCTGTGAAAGGAAGTGGTGCTTGAAGCATTGTTACCATTTAAATATAGGAAATTATTTAAAAAATATATAGGGAAGTAGAAAGGATCCTTTTAGGAGAGAATACGAGCAGAACACTTGAAGCAGAGAAACGAACAAGGCTTTGCTAAAACCCCTGTGGGCCACTGCTGCAGAGTTGGAACCTTGAGAACTTAATGGGAGTGGGTCATCTCCTTCAGGTGTGTGTCAGGGCTACAAAAATATCATTGCTGGCAGACATGGAAAGAAATCAGGGCTTTTAACAAAGAACAGTCAATTTTACTTTTTAGAAAGTTAGTATGAAAGACCAATAGGAGAATTGAGTGTCAAAAGTTAAAAAATCCTACTCTGTGGTTTTACTCAAATTTCTTGTCTTTAAAAAAATTTTAAAGTAGTAAGTTAATTTTGAGAGAGAGCAGGGGAGGAGCAGAGAGAGAGAGAGAGAGAGAGAGAGAGAGAGAGAGAGAACCCCAAGCAGGGTCTGTGCTGTCAGCGCAGAGCCCAACATGGGGCTTCATCTCCTGAACTATGAGATCATGACCTGAGCCAAAATCAAGAGTTGGACGCTTAACCCACTGAGCCACCCAGGCACCTCTTGTTTTTTGTTTTGTTTAAATTTTTTTAGTATTTATTTTGGAGCGAGACAGAGAGTGAGTGGGGGAGGAGCAGAAAGAGGGAGACACAGACTCTGAAGCAGGCTCCAGGCTCTGAGCTGTCAGCACAGAGCCCAACATGGGGCTCAAACTCACAAACTGTGAGATCGTGACCTGAACCAAAGTCGGACACTTAACCGACTGAGCCACCCAGGAGCCCCTACCCCTTGTCTTTTTTTGTTTGTTTGTGTTTTCAATCCAGTTATTCCAGCAGCATTTCCTGAAAAGACTGTTTTTTTGTCCATTGAATTTTCTTGGTTCCTTTGTCAAATATTAGTTGACCTTATATGTTTGGGTTTATTTCTGGGCTCTCAATTCTGTTCCATTGATCTATTTGTCAGTTTTTATGTCAGTACAATACTGTTTTGATTACTATAGCTTTATAGGATAGCTTGAAATCAGGAAGTACAATGCCTCCTGCATTGATTTCTTTGGATATTGGGGTCTTGTGGTTCCATATAAATTTTAGGAGTGTTTTTCCTACTTTAATCAAAAATGCCCGTGGAATCTTGATAGGTAGTGCATTGAACATGCAGATGGCTTCTTACCCTCTTGTTATTTTCTTACCTCTTTCATATTTATTTGTTTGTTTGTTTATTTACCATTTTTTAAGTAGGCTCCACAACCATCATGGGGCTTGAACCCATGACCCTGAGATCCAGAGTCTCATTCTCTATCACCTGAGCCAGCCAGGTGCCCCTATTTTCTTACCTCCTTCTATCATACATACAGAGACAGACATACATTCCTGTTAATTATTCATTTACAGTATATATTGGCTAATTGATTTCCTTACCCGATTAAGTGAGGGCAAATAGAAAATTTATTTCAGAGAAATGGTACCTTTTGTAAGCTGTAGCAAAAAAGTTTAAAAAAATAATTCATAGTGCGGTTTGTTGATAATTGGATTGTTTAGAGAACTTGGATGTATGTTTTAATTTCACTGAATCCTTTTTTTTTTTTAATTTAACTTAATTTACTTTTTTTTTTATTTTAGAGAGAGAGTGAGCAGGAAAGGGGCAGAGGGAGAGAGAATCTTAAGCAGGCACCATGCTCAGTGTAAAGCCTTTTGAGGAGCTCAGTTCCACTACCCTGGGATCATGACCTGAGCCAAAATCAAGACTCAACCAGTGGAGCTACCCAGGTGCCTCTCACTGAGTTCTTTATAAGAGTATCAAAGGAGGGATGCCTGGGTGGCTCTATCAGTTAAGTGAATGGCTCTTGATTTTGGCTCAGGTCATGATCCTCACAGTTCATGAGTTTGAGCCCCGCATTAGTCTCTGTGCTGACAGTGCCAAGCCTGCTTGGGATTCTCTCTCCCTTCTCTCTGCCCCTCCCCTGCTTGCACTCTTTCTCTCAAAATAAATAAATAAAGTTAAAAAAAAAAAAGTATCAAAGGAAAGGCAATGTCACCTTTCCTTTTCAGCATTTACATAAAATAAAAAAGTATACTGCTGGTGTATTAGTTATATTTTCTTTCTTTCTTTCTTTCTTTCTTTCTTTCTTTCTTTCTTTCTTTCT
>NW_026057578.1:24092886-24107546 GCF_023721935.1 Panthera uncia | reverse complement strand
TCTTTCTTTCTTTCTTTCTTTCTTTCTTTCTTTCTTTCTTTCTTTCTATATAATATCAGGTTAGCTAACACACAGTGTATATACAGTGTGCTCTTGGTTTTGGGGGTAGATTCCCGTGATTCATCACTTACATACAACACCCAGTGCTCATCCCAATAAGTGCTCTTCTCATTGCCCATCACCCATTTCCCTTCACCTGTGCCCACCCATCAACCCTTAGTTTGTTCTGTGTATTTAAGAGTCTTTTATGGTTTGCTCCCTCTTTGTTTGAAATTATATTTTCCCCTTCCCTTCCCCTACGGTCTTCTGTTAAGCTTCTCAAGTTCCACATATGAGTGAAAACATATTCTCTCTTTGATTGACTTATTTAACTTAGTATAATACTCTCCACTTCCATCCACATTGTTGCAAAATGGCAGGATTTCATTCTTTCTCATTGCCAAGTAGGGTTCCATTGTATATATAAACCACATCTTTATCCATTCATCAGTTGATGGACATTTCATTTGGGCTCTTTCCATAATTTGGCTACTGTCCAAAGCGCTGCTATAAACATTGGGGTACATGTGCCCCTTCAAATCAGCACTCCTTTATCCTTTGGATAAATTCCTAGTAGTGCTATTGCTGGGTCATAGGGTAGTTCTATTTTTAGTTTTTTGAGGAACCTCCATACTGTCTTCTAGAGTGGCTGCACCAGTTTGTATTCCCACCAGCAGTGCAAAAGGGTTCCTCTTTCTCTGATTCTCGCCAACATCTGTTGTTTCCTAAGTTGTTAATTTTAGCCACTCTGACTGGTGTGAGGTAGTATCTCATTGTGGGTTTTCATTTATATTTCCCTGATGATGAGCGATGTTGAGCGTTTTTTCATGTGTCTGTTGGCCATCTGGACGTTTTCTTTGGAAAAGTGTCTTTTGAAGTGTCTAATTTCTTCACTGAATTATTTGTTTTTTGGGTGTTGAGTTTGGTAAGTTCTTTATAGATCTTGGATGCTAACCCTTTACCTGATATGTCATTCGCACATATCTTCTCCCATTTCATTGGTCGCCTTTTAATTTTGTTGATTGTTTCTTTTGCAGTGCAGAAGCTTTTTATCTTGATAAGGTCCCAATAGTTCATTTTTGCTTTTATTTCCCTTTCCTTCGGAGACATGCCAAGCAAGAAATTGCTGCTGCTGAAGTCAAAGAGGTTGTTGCCTGTTTTCTCCACTAGGGTTTTGATGGTTTCCTGTCTCACATGTAGGTCTTTCATCCATTTTGAGTTTATTTTTGTGTATGGTGTAAGAAAGTGGTCCAGTTTCATTCTTCTGCATGTTTCTGTCCAGTTCTTCCAGCACCATTTGCTAAAGAGACTGTCTTTTTTTCCATTGGATACTCTTTCCTGCTTTGTCAGAGATTAGTTGGCCATACATTTGTGGGTCCAATTCTGGGTTCTCTATTCTATTCCATTGGTCTATGTGTCTGTTTTTGTGCCAATACCATACTGTCTTGATTACAACCTTGTAGTAGAGGCTGAAGTTTGGGATTATGATGCCTTTCGCTTTGGTTTTCTTTTTCAATGTAACTTTGATTATTTGGGGTCTTTTGTGGTTCTATACACATTTTAGGATTGTTTATTCTAGCTTTGAGAAGAATGCCGATACAATTTTGATTGGGATTGCATTGAATGTATAGATTGCTTTGGGTAGTATTGACATTTTAACAATATTTATCCTTCCAATCCATGAGCATGGAATGTTTTTCCATTTCTTTGTCTTCTTCAATTTCCTTCATAAATTTTCTATAGTTTTTGGCGTACATATCTTTTACATCTTTGGTTAGGTTTAATCCAAGGTATGGTTCTTGGCGTAATTGTAAATGGGATTGATTTCTTGATTTTTCTTTCTGTTGTTTCATTATTGGTGTATAGAAATGCAACTGATTTCTATACATTTATTTTGTATCCTGCGACTTACCTGAATTCATGTATCAGTTCTAGCAGCTTTTTGGTGGAGTCTTTTGGGTTTTCCATGTAGAGTATCATGTCATCTGCAAAAAGTGAAAGTTTGACTTATTCTTTGCTAGTTTTGGATGCCTTTTATTTCGTTTTGTTGTCTGATTGCTGAGGCTGGGACTTCCAACACTATGTTAAACAACAGTGGTGTCAGTGGACATCCCTGCTGTGTTCCTGATCTCATGGGGAAAGCTCTTCAGTTTTTCCCCATTGAGGATGATATCAGCTGTGGGCTTTTCATATATGGCTTTTATGGTGTTAAGTTATGTTCCTTCTATCCCGACTTTCTTGGGGGTTCTTATTAAGAAAGGATGCTGCTGTATTTTGTCAAATGCTTCTTCTGCATTTATTGACAGGATCATATGGTTCTTATCCTTTCTTCTATTAATGGGATGTATTACATTGATTGATTTGCAAATATTGAACTAGCCCTGCAGCCCAGGAATGAATCCTACTTGATCGTGGTGAATAATTCTTTTGATATACTGTTGAATTCAATTTGCTAGTATCTTGTTGAGAATTTTTGCATCTGTGTTCATCAGGGATATTTCACCTTTTTAGGTAAATTATCAAAAAGGTAATTGTCCTTTTTAGTGGGGTCACTGTCTGGTTTGGGAATCAAGTTAATGTTGGCTTCATAGAGGGGCGCCTGAGTGGCTCAGTCGGTTGAGCATCCGACTTCGGCTCAGGTCATGATCTCAGGGTCTGTGAGTTCAAGCCCTGCGTTGGGCTCTGTGCCGACAGCTCAGAGCCTGGAGCCTGTTTCGGATTCTGTGTCTCCCTCTCTCTCTGACCCTCCCCCATTCATGCTCTGTCTCAAAAAAATAAATAAAGGTTAAAAAAAATGGAAAAAAAAATGTTGGCTTCATAGAATGAATCTGGAATCTTTATTTCTGTTTCTGTTTTTTGGAACAGGTTGAGAAGAATAGGTATTAACTCTGCTTTAAATGTCTGTTAGAATTCCCCTGGGAAGCCATCTGGCCCAGGACTCTTATTTGTTGGGAGATTTTTGATAACTGTGATTCAATTTCTTCACTGGTTATGGGTCTGTTCAATTTTCTGTTTCTTCCCATTTGAGTTTTGATAGTGTGTGGGTGTCTAGGAATTTGTCCATTTCCTCCAGGTTGTCTAGTTTGTTGGCATATAATTTTTCATAGTATTTTCTGATAATTGTTTATATTTCTGTGATACTGGTTGTGGTCTGTCCTCTTTCATTTGTGATTTTATTTATTTGGGTCCTTACTCTTTTTGAGAAGTCTGGCTAGCAGTTTAAAAATTTTGTTTTATTTTTTCAAAAAAATAGCTCTTAGATTCATTGATCTGTTCTGGGTTTTTTGTTTTTGTTTTTTGATTCTATATTATTTCTGCTCTGATCTTTATTATTTCTCTTCTGCTGCTGGTTTTGGGATTTCTTTGCTGTTCTGCTTCTAATTCCTTTAGATGTGCTGTTAGATTTTGTATTTGGGATTTTTCTTGGTTTTTGAGATAGGCCCGGATTGCATTGTGTTTCCCCTTAGGACTGCCTTTGCTGCATCCCAAAGGATTTGGACTGTCACGTTTTCATTTTCATTTGCTTCCATGTATCTTTTAATTTCTTCTTTAATTGCCTGGTTGACCCGTTCATTCTTTATTAGAATGTTCTTTAACTTCTGTGCATTTGGAAGCTTTCCAAATTTTTTTCTTCTGGTTGATTTCAAGTTTCATAGCATTGTGATTAGAAAATATGCATGGTATGATCTCAATCCTTTTATATTTATTGAGGGCTGTTTCATGACCCAGTATGTGATCCATCTTAGAGAATGTTCCATGTACACTCAAAAAGAATGTGTATTCTGCTTTTGGATGAAAAGTTCTGAATGTATCTATCATGTCCATCTGGTCCAGTGTATCATTCAAGGCCCTTGTATCTTTATTGATATTTTGCCCAGATGATCTGTCAATTGTTGTGAGTATTAAAGTCCCCTGCAATTACAGTATTCCTGTCAGTAAGATTGCTTATGTTTGTGATTAACTGACTTATGTATTTGGGTGCTACCAAGTTGGGAGCGTAAGCATTTACAATTGTTAGCTCTTCTTGATGGATAGACCTCGTAATTGTGACATACTGCCCTTCTTCATCCCTTGTTACAGCCTTTAGTTTAAAATCTAGTTTGTCTGATATAAGTATGGCTACTCCAGCTTTCTTTTGACTTCCAGTAGCATGATAGGTGGTTCTTCATCCCCTTACCTTCAATCTGAAAGTGCCGTCAGGTCTAAAATGGGTCTTTGGTAGACAGCGTATAGATGGATCTTGTTTTTTGTTTTTGTTTTTGTTTTTTAATCCATTCTGATACCCTATGTCTTTTGATTAGAGCATTTAGTCCATGTACATTCAGAGTTATTGAAAGATATGGATTTAGTGTCGTTGTGTTATCTGTAGATGTCATGCTTGTGCTTATGTCTCTGGTGCTTTTTAGTGTTTGCAGCATTCCACTCACAGAGTCCCCCTTTAGGATCTCTTGCAGGGCTGGTTTAGTGGTGATGAACTCCTTCAGTTTTTGTTTGGGAAAGCCTTTATCTCTCCTATTCTGAATGACAATCTTGCTAGATAAAAAGTCTTCTTAGCTGCATATTTTTCCTGTTCAGCACATTGAATATTTCCTGTCATTCCCTTCTGGCTTGCCAAGTTTCAGTGGACAGGTCTGCTGCTACCCTTATATGTCTATCTTGTAGGTTAAGGCCCATTTGTCTCTAGCTGCTTTCAGAATTCTGTATCTTTGTATTTTGCCGGTTTCATAATGATATGCCATGGAGAAGATCTATTCTTGTTAAATCTAAAGGGAGTTCTCTGAGCCTCCTGGATCTGGATGTCTATTTCCTTCCCCAGATTAGGGAAGTTCTCAGCTATAATTTGTTCAAGTAAACCTCTGCCTCTTTCTCCTTCTTCTGGAGCTCGTATGATATGGATATTATTACATTTCCATCAAGTCACTTAGTTCTGTAATTCTCCCCTTGTGGTCTAATATTTTCTTACCTCTCTTTTTCTAAGCTTCATTATTTTCCATAATTTTATCTTCTCTTTCACTTAATCTCCCCTCTGCCTCTTCCATCCTTGCTGTCACTGCATCTAGTTTATTTAGCACCTCATTTCTTAATTTGTTGTGACTATTTCTTAGTTCCTTGATCTCTGCAGCAGTAGATTCTCTGCCATCTTCTAAGCTTTTTTTCTTCCTTCTATGCTTTTTTCCAAGCCCAGCTATTAATCTTATGACTATTATTCTAAATTCTTGCTCAGTTATATTGTTCATTTCTGTTCTGAGCAATTCTCTAGCTGTCATTCCTTCCTGGAATTTCTTTTGAGGAGAATTCTTCTATTTTGTCATATTGACTTGTTTTCTGTCCCTTATGTGTTTTAATAGGTTGTTATGAGTCTTGCTGCTGTGAGCACTATTATATTAAAAAGGGGTCATAACACTGTCCAGGGCCTGGCCCTTCAGGAGGTGTTTTTGGAGTGTGTTTCATGCTCTCTGTTGTTGAGGCTCTGGTTGCTTTATCTCCCTACTCATAGTGGTGGTTTGGATCTTCCACTAGGTGTGCTTTGATTTGTTCATTGAAGTGTCCCTGGAAAAAATTTTAAAAAGGGGTGTGTATGGTGGTGGAAGAGGCCTTATCCCATATAGAGAGAGAAATGACGGGTGGGGAAAAGGAAAAGAAAAAAAAATTGACCAGGCAGAGAATCAGAGAAACTATACAGCTTAGTCCAGAGACCGGGGGGTGGGGGGGGTGGGGTGGGGGGGTAAAGGAGAGACAGAAGAGATGTAAAAAGAATAGATTGAAAATGTGTGCTTAAACCAACAACCAGAATAACCAGACTAGAGAAGGGAAGAAATAAGAGGGAGAAAAGGGGGGATATATATATCCCCCCCGACACACACAAAATAAGAATTGATCAAGAATCAAATCAAAGAATACAAAAACCACTGGACCAATATCTGATGGGGCCTTGGAACCGGTGCCTGCAATGATCTGGAGGAGGGACTGTTTGGTTAAGTCAGTGTCAATCTTGCTCTGTTACATATGCAGTTACCAGGTACAGAGGGATGTGGTTTGGTGTATGTGGGTCCCACCTCCACTGTGGGCCCGTTGTCTGTTCCCTGAAACCCCACCTTGTTGGTGATGGGGAGAAAACTGGCAACACCCCAGCCTCTCCTCCCCGGACCAGGTGTCCCAAACCACTTTGTTCAGGCCATCCTGACAGTGCCACACGGGCGCGAGCAGGCCACTTTGTTCTGCTCCACAGTCTCCGGCACCTTCCAGGTGCTTGGGTGGGATTAAAACCCGGATCCTGCTCCACGTACCCTGGTTCCTGGGAAGTGCCACTCCACCCAGCCTGTCAACTGAGGGCCTCTGGCTCCTCACAGTGCTGAGTGGGCGCGAGTGCAAGCAGCCACCTATGTCCCCCTCCACCATCTCCTGTGCCTTCCAGGCACGTGGCTGGGATTCAAACCCCAATGTCTTACAGGATCCCTTGTCCCAGTTCCTGGATACTGTCACTCTGGGGTACTGTCAGGTACAAAGGACCTCTGGCTGGTGCGGGGGAGGGGGGGAGCAAGGGGTTCATGGGCCTACAGGGTCTTTTGTCCTTGGAATGGCTATTTGTCTTCTCATAGCACTCAAGGGAAAGGGTTGTTCTCTCTGCTCCTGAGAGGTAGCTACCTAGCTCAGGGCTGGCTCCCCACCTCCCACAGTTAGAAATTGGTTCTTTCTCCATTTTTTTCCATTCCCCGGTCCATGGTTTTTCTCTTATCCAAATACAGTCCTACATTTCCACAGCCTGTCTTTCTCTTCCTTTTGTCTCTTCACAGAAGGGGATCCCTCCCTTCTGTTCCTATGCCACCTGTTTTATCTCTCCCAGTTTGCAGTCATGCACCTATGGCCTGCTACGTTGTCCCTGTGGGCCCCTGGAGATGTTTCTGTCACTCTGTAACCCGGATTCCTAGAATTCCAAGTCTTCTGGCCTCAATACTGCTGTGTTTGAGGGACACGGGAACTTCGGGTCCCCCTGCTTCTCCACCATGTTGACCACTCTCCAGTAACATTTTCTGTAATTTGAATCTAATTTATGGAAATAACTTGAGTAGCCATTTAGCTTCAAGTTTGAGTTGAATAAGAAAGGTTGTCTTTTGTGCTACTCTTTCACATAGATCTAGATAATTCATTGAAGCAGTTGCTTTGGGAATTTCTGTTGGCATTTAACTGATTTGTTCACATTTTACTGGAATATTGTTAGTGAATGTCCCTGTATTTTTCATATTGGGCAATAACTTTCTTGTATAGTTTATCAGATAGATGCAAAAATTATAGTAGAAAATAATAAATACTGTCAAATGTTTTGACCTGTGTACCATTAAAGTTTCTATCGTTAAACTCTTGGGGAGGTCATTTCGCCCCTGACCCCAAGTTTTAGTTAAGAAATGTATATTAGACTAATGATTCCCATCTCCAGAGAAGCTAATGTCTGGTCTTGGTTCTGATACTTAATAGTTATGTAACCTTGTGCATGTCACTAATACCTTTGAGCCTCAGTTTCCTTAGCTGTGAACTGAGGTAAACAACAATGTGAAATGCCCAGAAGAGTTTAAATTTCATCATGCAGGCATTAGAGAAGTATTTGAAAAGTACTGACATGAGCACATCTGTTTTAGGAAGATAATCCTAGAAGTTGAGGGGTTGCTGAAGTGAGGTTAAAAACAATTGTTGGAGACCTTTGCGGTAGCCCAGGTGATGTGATACTGAGATTTTTCAGTTTCCTGTCTTACAGTTTACCATTTTTATTCTTTTAATTTACTATAGTAAATTAAGTTTCAGGAAGTAGTGCAGTGATCTATTTTTTAATATTGGGACTGTAACAAAAGTTTTATGCAATGTAAACTAAGATTTGAGCACTTAATTTCTCCTGTTCAGGCTTCGCAAGTGACCCTCACGCAAACTTTTAAGTTCTGTTGAATTTGTCTTTTTATGTGTAAAAATTAAGATGATAATTCCTATCTCACAGGATAGTCTTTTGAGTATTAAAATGAAAATGTTTTGGGGTGTCTGGGGGCTTGGTTAAGCATCCGACTTCCACTCAGGTCATGATCTCATGGCTCATGAGTTGGAGCCCTGTGTCAGGCTCTGCTGACAGCTCAGACCCTGGGGCCTGCTTGGGATTCTGTGTGTCCCTCTTTCTCTGCCCCTCCCTTGCCTCACGCTCTCTGTCTCTTTCTCTCAAAAAATAAACATTAGAAAAAAAAATTTTTTAATGAAAATGCTTATGTGGCAGACACATAGCCAACACTAACTGTTAGTGTTAGTTTCACTTACCTCTTTTATTTCCACATTTAAAGTTTCCTACAATGTCTCTAGTGGGGTTGGGTGGGATTATACAGCAAAATAACTTTGAAAAGTTTGAATCCTGAAATGCCACTGAGGGCAGATGGTTTCCTTCCTGTCAGGCCTACGTTGCTTTGTTCTAGATTTAATCAGTTTCAGAGGTCCATAAGAGCCTCTGAAGTACAATGGTGGTCTTTGCAAAATTGTTTAGGCTTTTTTCACCTTTTCTCAGGCCAGAAATGTGTTAAAAATAAGGGTTTTATATTTTTCTGTGGCAATCCTGTGATTAAATATTGCTCTGTATTAAGTACTTGAGCTTTATAGTACATATTAATCAGAGATAGTCTGTGCCCCGCTTGATTGTTTTCTTTTCTGAAAAAGACTTTTTAGTGTTTACACTTAGATGTCTCACAAACATCTCAAATTTTATACATTCATTATAATACTCTTGATTTCCTGCCTATGCCACCCCCCCCTCAGGCTTTTATCCCAGATCTTTCCATCTTACTAAATGGCATATTCTTCCATTCAGTTATTCATACCGAAAACCTGTGAATTATCCTTGCTTCTTCTTTTTTCCAACTTCCTCATGTAATCTAATCATGTTGGTTCTCCTTAGAAAATATTTATCCCCCCCCGTATTCATGTTCACCATCCAAACCACTGTCATCTCTTGATTAGATGACTCTAGTAGTCTCTTAACCCCCACTTTTGTCTCCCTATCAATTTATTTTTCCCACAGCAGAATTATCTTTGAGTATTAATCTGATTATCACTGTATTCTCAGTGCCCCAAATAATATCTGATATATATAGTAGGCACTCAGTATATTTGTTGAATAGCACTCTTTTTTTTTTTAATGTTTGTTTATTTTTGAGAGAGAGAGAGCGCGTGTGAGTGGGCTGTGTAGGGGCAGAAAGAGAGGGAGACACAGAATCAGAAGTAGGCTCCAGGTTCCAAACTGTCAGCACAGAGCCAGACACGAGGACTCCAACTCACGAACCACGAGATCATGAGCTGAACTAAAGTTGGACGCTCAACCCAGGTGCCCCAGAATAGCACTCTTACTTAAAGTTCCTCAGAGGCTCCTTGTTGCCTACTTCAGTAACATCTCTTGCAGTTTTTTTTTTCTTTCTTTGACAGATACTTTTTTTGATACTGCATATTGATATGAAATCTCATCAAACTTTATTATACCAAATGTTCCAAAATAATGATGAAGTTTTGGTTTATAGAATGTGCATACATTGTTGGGAGTACTAACCCAGCAGCTGGCTTGCATGCTACCAAAAAGGCATATAAGTATCAAAGGAAAGAAGTGATGTTTGTGAAGTCAGGCGATTCATAGCTGCCACCTGGGACTGGACCTGCTAGGATGCCCAGACTGTGTATGCTTTGGACTGTATATTGAGTTTCTTGGGTAGCTGCTATACAAACTCGTGTAGCAATACCAAACGTCCCTTAATCTTGGTGGGCACTGACATTGTCTGTGCTTAGCTGCTAGAATAGATATTTAGGTAGTAGAATGTTTCCATGGCTGTGATCACCTCATTTATAGGGGAGCAACGAGTTGTCAACTTGTGGGAACCATTATTAGGTGCTCTACTAGATTTGAATCTACTTGTTGCACCTTCCAAGGGTCTTGGACAAGGCTATTTTTTGGCAAAGGTAACTAACTCAAGGGTGAAGATGAAGGAATCAGTCAGTATCTTAAGATGTACTTTGTAGGAAGCTCTTGCTAATAAGAGATAGGAGACGCTAAAAGCAATCCTAGTTTGCAACTGTCTTCCTCTGGTGACTTTCCAGCATGCTTAGAATAAAATCCAAATTCCTTATCTGGGCTTGTAAAGCTGAATGTGATCTCACCTCATTTACCATTCTTCCCTGTTTGCTATATTTCCTCCAGATATGCCAAGCCTTTTTGCTTCTCTACAGATGCTCTCTTCCCACTTCCAATCTTCTCAGAGCAAACTCCCTGTCATTTAGATGTTTGCTTAAAACTGTTTCTTCAGAGATTACCAAATTATATTCTGCCACATTAGCCTGTTTTTCAGCACAAGGACTTATCTCTAACTAGGATATTATCTCCCTGAGAGTCAGGGCCTTTTCTATACTGTAAACTGCACTATTTACAGTTGAGAGCAATTACCTGGTACATGTTAGGGATTCAAATATTTGTTGACTGAGTTTGTTGATGTGCTTTATAAAAAAAAAAAAATTAGAGCACGAGAGCATGTGGGTGAGGGCAGAAGGGGAGAGACAGAGAGAGAAAGAGAAGGAGAGAGAAAGAGAGAAAAAGAATATCCCAAGCAAGCTCCATGCTCAGCACAGAGCCCAATGCTGGGGTCATTTCCACGACCTGGGATCATGACCTGATCTGAAATCAAGAGTCAGATGCTCAACTGACTGAGCCATCCAGATGCCCCTGATGGTGTATTTTTTAATTGACTTCAGAGTACTGAGACTATTGATACTGACATTGGGGAGTCTATTAATAGTAATTTAGGTGAATGATGTGGGGGAAGTCCTATGTTCATTTACTAGGATGGAAGGAAATACAAAGGTTATGAGTGAATAAAATTAGTAAGTATTTTAGACTAAAACTTATGTTTCTCTGAGTAAAAGTAATAATGTTCTATGTAACCTTTATGAAATTAAATGGATTTGAAGGATGAACTAACATCTCAAATATTTAAATATTTTCTCCTTTATTTTGCCTAGTCATTTCAGCAAAACTTAAAGAAAATAAAAAGAATTGGTTTGGACCAAGTCCTTATGTGGAAGTCACAGTTGATGGACAGTCAAAGAAGACAGAAAAATGCAACAATACGAACAGTCCCAAATGGAAGCAACCCCTTACAGTGTAGGTTTGAAAGTATTTTCTACAGTGTATTTAGTTTAATAAGTGAATAGCAGTGAAGCTTTAAAAGTTTCTCACTTGTTTTCTTTGCTCCTCTTCTCATGTTTTTGTTTTTCTTTCTCATCTATTCCTAGGACTCCTTTCTCTAGTCCCTTTTTTGTTCCTCTTTAGATATTTCTGTTTTTCCAATCTCTCCTTTACCTTCTCCAGTTTAATTGATGGTGGTATCATTATTGCTACCGAACAGCATCTGGAGAGCCCGTGGTTATGGGCCTAGAAAGATTCTTAACAGCTCTTTCCTTAAATTAGGGTTGAAGTACAGGGCTATGAATAATTTTTAAAAATAATTTTTTTGATGTGTGTTTGTCTTGTCCTTTTTCTTCTCCTCCTCCTCCTCCTCCTCCTTTTCTTCCTCCTCCTCCTCCTCCTCCTTTTCCTTTTCCTTTTCCTTTTCCTTTTCCTTTTCCTTTTCCTTTTCCTTTTCCTTTTTGTTTCTTTTTCAAGTAGGTTGCATGCCCAGCCTGGGGCCCAGCATGGGGCTTGACCTCATCACTGTGAAATCAAAACCTGAGCTGAGATCAAGAGTTGGATGCTTAACCAACTGAGCTACCCAGGCAGCCCTTGTTTTTGTGTTTTTAATCATGATGCCCACACAGAACCTACACAGGGGTTTTCTTCCTTTAAAAAAAATTCTGTAACTCTGTTTTTATGTATGTATGTATGTATGTATGTTTATTTTTGAGAGCGAAAGAGAGAGAGCTAGCAGGGAAGGGGCAGAGAGAGAGAGAGGGAGACACAGAATCTGAAGCAGGCTCCAGGCTCCGAGCTGCCAGCACAGACCCCCACGCAGGGCTCGAACTCACAAGCTGTGAGATCATGACCTGAGCCTAAGTCAGACACTTAACCAACTGTGCCACCCAGGTGCCCTATAACTCTGTTTTTAAACTTTACATAGCATGGTTATCTCTCTAGCTGCATACATATAGATCTAGCATACCTTATATAGTTTAATAATATCCCTTAATATGAATGGACTATCGTGTATTTTATAAGTTCCCTGTAAATCCGTTGGTTTCTTGAAGTTTATTTATTTTTGAGAGAGAGAAAATACAAGTGGGGTTGGGGCAGAGAGAAGGAAAGAGTGAGAATCCCAAGCAGGCTCCATACTGTCAGCACGGAGCTTGATGCAGGGCTTGAACCCATGAACCGTGAGATCATGACCTGAGCTGAAGTCGTACCTTAACCTACTGAGCCACCCAGGTGCCCCTAATTAGTTGGTTTCTAATGTTGTGTTATTACGCAGCATTGCAGTATATACATCCATGTGCCTGTCTATATGTTGGTGTTATTTATTTTTTTTAATTTTTAAAAAATGTTTATTTTGAGAGAGAGAGCAGGGAAGGGGCAGAGAGTGAGAATCCTAAGCAGGCTCCTTACTGTCAGCACAGAGCCCCAAATGGGGATTGAACTCACAAACTGTGAGATCATGACCTGAGCTGAAACCAAGAGTCATGCACTATATGTTGGTGTTTTTATCTGTAGGATGAATTCATAGAAGTAGCATATAGCTCATTTTTAACACTAAATGACAAATCACCACATGTTGGTACTGAGCACTCATTGAAGACAATTATAGATTAATTTTAGTGTTTTTACTAAAATGGAAGAGAACATGATTTATCAACAAATGGATTTCAAGATAATATAGCATATTTAGTTTGGGGACCAAATGTATATTAAAATGGAGCTCAAAATATAACTGGTTGTCACCACATCAAATATACAAAAATTCTTTTTATTACATAACATTTGGAATTCTTTTTTTTCATTTTTAAATTTTTTAAAACATTCTTTTTTTTCTTAAGTTTATTTTTAAGAGAGAGAGAGAGAGTATGAATAGAGAGAGTGTGAGTGGGGCAGGGGCAGAGAAAGAGGGGGACAGAGGATCTGAAGCAGGCTCTTGACTGGCAGCTGAGAGCCCAATGTGGGGCTTGAACTAGTGAACTGTGAGATCATGACCTGAGCCAAAGGCAGACACTTAACCGACTGAGCCACATAGGCGCCTCCTAACATTTGGAATTCTTGAATTTTCTTCCCTTAGAGAAATAAACCAGTGACTAAGGAAAAGTTTCATTTCTAAATGGTGAGATATTTGAAACTATAAGCTGTTCACATAGTACATGCTGATGTGTATTGTATTTATTCCTAATAAATGACAAAACAAATTGGATATACCTAAATTGTTTTTTAACATGACTTTTATTTTTATTTTTTTAACATGACTTTTGGATTTCTAGGGTATCTGGATGTACTTTATGATGATTTTGAGCAAATAAGTGAAATTTGAGAAGTATCCTAATGCTTATCTGTATTTATTTCAACAAAGTTTCTTAGACTTTGTTTTTAATTAGTGGTCTATTAGAGATTGAATCTACATTTAAAAATATATGAGCAGATGTTTTTTTAAAGCAAATGAAATCTGTAAAAGATCACCAGTCTCTGTAATGATGAGAGATATTTAGCAGAATAACTGAGTATTGACTGAATACTCATCAAGTTTCTCCCAACTGCTGGCTCTGCTCACTAGATGTGCACCTTGAGGCTCTTAAAGCTGATAATGATATGAACTCCTTAGTGGTTTAAAAGTTAAGAAAAAAGAAACATCTCCTTGTAGCCTCTTAAGGTAATACTATTGTTGATCCTAGATGTTTGGGGGAACTCATAGCTCAAGTTCTGAATTTTTAAGTTGTAGCAGATTGGTCTGCAATGTTTACATGGCTTCTGTTGTGGGCATTCTCTCTAGAATTGAATTAATTTTGATAAGACCATCTTTGAGAGTATACTTTATCCTCTTTCAAATGAAAGTAAAATTAATAATTCCTTACATTCCATCCCCATTTAGTTTGTTTAAACTTAAAATGGTGGTGAAAATATGATAATGAGGGTAATAGACATAGGTAGCCTTCTGAGAAAGAGTTTATTTGTCCCCCCAAATTTCATCACCTTTTAGAATGAAGTATAGAGAAATTCAAATATTTCTAGAATTTTTCTTTCATTTTCAATTTTTTAAAATGTTTTATTTATTTTTGAGAGAGAGAGACAGAAGGTGTACAAGTGGGGGAGGAGCAGAGAGAGAGAGGGAGACAGAATCCAAAATAGGCTCCCAGTTCTGAGCTGTCCGCACAGAGCCCAACATGGGGCTTGAACCCACAAACCGTGAGGTCATGACCTGAGCTGAAGTTGGATGCTTACCTGACAGAGCCACCCAGGCGTCCCTAGAATTTTTCTTTATAGCATTGAACCATACCATGGCAGATAATAACAGTGTTCCTGTTTTTCTAATTGGTGACTTTGAGAACACTTTGTATGCAGTTTAGTGCAAGTTCAGATTTCCCAAAATTTGTTTTGGAAATTACCATTACAGATAGTATTCTTCCCCTCCTCCTCCTCCTCCCCCTCC
>NW_026057578.1:24036924-24087886 GCF_023721935.1 Panthera uncia | reverse complement strand
CCCCCCCCCCCCCCCCCTCCTCCTCCTCCTCCTCCTCCTCCTCCTCTGTTTTCAGACCTTTGTTCAAATTACAGCCTGCCACTGACTAGCTGTGGAATGCTGGGCAACTTGCTCAATTAACTTCTCTGAATAGTGGTTTCTATATCTGAAGATGCAGGTGGTAATTCCCATCTCTTAGGGTTGCCGTGAAGATGAAATGAAATCACCTCAGGCTCACTATACTACCTGACATAAAGTAAAGATTTAATTTATAAATTAACTTTTTATACTACTAAAGTAAGACAAGTTTTCTAACAGTTTGTAGCATGATGAGCAGTTTTACTTGTGTTGGTGATATATGCATGAAGTTGCCCCTGTAGTTCAGCCACAAATGAAAATGACAATGTGAGCATGTAGCATTCAGATGTTTTCTGTAAGATTACAAAATAGGGGCAATATTGATTGTACAATAAACTGTAAGAGATACAGTCAGAAGATTTTAGACATTAAAATTTAATTGTAATTTATTTAGAATCCCACTGTGATATTTTAATGAAAATAATAATTTTTTTTTTAACCTTTCTTCACTTTTAGTATTGTCACCCCTGTGAGTAAATTGCATTTTCGCGTGTGGAGTCATCAGACACTGAAATCTGATGTTTTGTTGGGAACTGCAGCATTAGATATCTTTGAAACCTTAAAGTCAAACAACATGAAACGTATGTATGTAAAAGTAACAGAAATTGTGTTAGGCTATTTGTTTTTCTGCAAGAAATAACAATGTGCAAGACGTGCAGAATGACTATGTTCACTATTTGTTTTTAAGTTTGCTTGGTTATAATATTAATGAGGAGAACAATCTTTAGCTTTTTTAAAATGTATGTTTATTTATTTTGAGAGAGAAAGAGAGAACCAATGTGTGCATGCGTGTGCACTTGCAAGCCTGAGTAGGGGAGGGGCAGAGAGAATCCCAAGCAAGCTTTGCATTCTGAGCCCTTGAGATCATGACCTGAGCTGAAATCAAAGGTCAGATGTTTAACTAACTGAACCACCCAGGTGCCTCGAATTTTGAATTATTTAAAGCATTCTGAGCAACCTTGGTTTAGCCATTCATTTTTGACCCAATATTTTTTAGTAAATTTAGTAAATAGGTACTTATTAAAATATTATAACTCCATTATGGAAAACTAAAGAATATAGAGATGAAAAATGTAATTCTATTTCAAAGACATATATGATTAATATTTTGACAGATTGTCTTTTCAAATGCTTTTTTTAAATTTCCTAATTTTAGATGGCTGTGGTTTTATTTGCATGTATATATATTTATATGAAGATATATAAAAACTTGAAACGTGCTTGTTTTGATTAATATATCATGATTTTAAAACATAGATGTTTTTCTACCCCTTGACTGTCTAAAACATACTTTCTAAATCTCATTTAGGATTTAAGAGATGCAGTCCATTCTTATATGTTTTCACTCAGTAAAATTCAGGCATATATTGCTGAATAATCCCGCTGGCTTATTTTCTGCAAGGATGGAATGAATATAACAAATGAGATGATTGAGCTATTTAGTATTTTACATTATGGATATTAAACATTAGCAAATTTTGTTGTTTTTTTAAATGTTTGTGTCAAAAGTCCTGAAACCTCAGAGAAGTATACTAAAAACAATTTATATACACAAAAATGTAAATTTTTTCTGACATTCATTGTTTTTAACAGTTAAGATGGCTTAAAGAAAAAAAAGTGACTATTCTGTAATTATATTCTCTTACAGTTGAGGAAGTAGTTGTGACTTTACAGCTTGTAGGTGACAAAGAGCCAACAGAGACAATGGGAGACTTGTCAGTTTGTCTTGATGGACTGCAGTTAGAGTCTGAAGTTGTTACCAATGGTGAAACTACATGTTCAGAAAGTAAGTAATCACTTTTTATATAGGCTCTTTAATGATTCTTTCTAATGTTAGCCACCATAGATGCTGTATGTAATTATTGCTATTCTTTTTCACCTTAAAGAAATTATTTCTTTTTTTAAAAAGAGACATTGAGGGGCGCCTGGGTGGTGCAGTCGGTTAAGCGTCCGACTTCAGCCAGGTCACGATCTCGCGGTCCCTGAGTTCGAGCCCCGCGTCGGGCTCTGGGCTGATGGCTTGGAGCCTGGAGCCTGTTTCCGATTCTGTGTCTCCCTCTCTCTCTGCCCCTCCCCCGTTCATGCTCTGTCTCTCTCTGTCCCAAAAATAAATAAAAAACGTTGAAAAAAAAAATTAAAAAAAAAATAATAAAAATAAAAAGAGACATTGATTATTTTAAACATTTTCCTTTTAGTGCATTGTTTCTATGAATAAAACATTTTTCTATAAGTTGAAAAGTTGCAAATCAAAGTTGAATCACAGTTGATTCTGTGTAATGAATTGATTTGTAAACTATTTATTTTGTAGACCAATGATGATAATTATTATGGCAAATGATGCCATACCCTCTCCATTGCCAATGGCAGACATAGTTTGTCTGTAGTAGTATCTAGTTGAGTTTAAATTTGACTTGAAATCCTTCTTAGTACTGTATTAGCCTACCAATACAAGCTGAAATCCATTTGTCATTCCTTTTCCATTTCTGTAGGCTACATTTACAGAGGTATCTTTGTGTTATAATAATGACAAAACCAATTCATTATACGTATACCAGCATAGCTTACGATTTATGACCCACTAGTTTTTGTTAAAGGAAATAATAAACATGAACTAATTGAAAGAAGTTTGGCACCCGGATTAGTGCCTATATAGCTAGCATGCTTAATAAAAGTACTTCTTAGTGGATTCCTTTTAGATTTTTCCATTACTTACAAATGTGCTAAGCAAATTTTCACTTGAAATGTCGATTTAAGAGTCCCCAAGACAAAGAGCAGATTAGTGGTTTTCTTGATTAGTCTGACAAAGTTTTTTTTGTTTACTTAGAAACTACATTATGAAACCTTTTGCAGTTGTCAGATGCTATTCTTCTGTTTCTGCTTTGGAAGACTTCCTACTTCCTCTTTAACTCATGATCTTTTTTAATAGCAGGACCTTCAACACAGTCCTGGTGTATCTTCCAGATTGTTTCTTTGAGGTTAGTGAGGGTGGAGAGAAATTTCTGAAATGGTCATACTGCTTCAGAGTTGACAAGTTCATTTTAATTGACTACTATTCATAGGAACTCTGTAATAGTCAAATTTTTCCATAAATTGAAATACTAGAAAATAATACACAAGTTAAATTTCATTTTTATATTGCTCTACACTCTGCATTTATAGCTGCTAAAGTTTTTTACCCCCTACAAGTTGAAACTGTTACTAATGAAAAATACTTAATAATTAACAAAGCATATCCATTTTCATATTTTAAAGTAGAATCTAAATTGTATATTTATACTTACAACTTTATTGTTTATTGCCCACAAAAGTGAGTATTTCTGTTACCAGTTTTCCACTCAGGTAAGAAAATAATTGATAGAATTTAACATAATTATTTGAAGTAGAGATTTTAATTGGAAAGTCACAGTGTATTTTAGGATTGGAGTTGCCAGATAAAATAGCTGCCATTTTTTTAATGCTTGCCATGTGCCAACCACTATGGCGATGTGTTTACATATATACTCATTTAACCATCATAGCTTTAGTAAGGCACAACCTGCATTTTGCATATAAGGAAATTGAGACTCTGATAATTGAAATAATAAGTCCAATATCACACCAATTAGTATCATGCAGAGTCAAGATTGAAATACAAATATTTGTTGATGTTTCCTATTCTTTCCAATTGATTCACACTTAGAAACCAAGAAACTTTGAATCAAGTCATGAGTTGTAAGCGGACAAAATCTGGTCTAGTTCACAAGCATGCATGATGGGAACTACACTTAGATTGTTCTTTGGTTCCATTTCTGTAACTTTAATTATAAACCAGAAATGAAAATAAGAGTTTACCACTAAAATTGAATTTCTAGCACCTGGCATAGGTTGGTTGGATAAGAACTGGGGAGGTAGGGGGGTGAGGGGGATTGCTTTTGTATTTTAATAATTTTCTACTGTTAAAGATTTTTAGATTATTTTTTTCCCCTGAGAATGTTAGAGGTAATGTTTTGTTTTAAAATATTTTTTTAAGATTTTGTTCTTAAGTAATCCCTATACCCAACGTGGGGCTCAAACTTACAACCCCAAGATCACACATGTTCTACTTACTGAGCCAGCCGGGCATCCCAGTCAAGTTTTTTTGTGGAAGAACATGTAGAATGGTTCTTAGAAGAAATTTGTTCTTGTAGACTTAAATATTTTTGGTTAATTTTTAAATAATGTTTATGAAAAGAAATCACTGAATTTTAGTATTAAAAGTCACCAAATAATAGCTTGCTATAAATGTAGATTTAGTGGGAATGTTGGATTTTCCTGATGAGACAGTATTATCTCTTTGGGTACTTAGACATTTTTGGCTCATTGTTTTTGGTGGATAAATTTTTTTTAAATGACAGTTAAATAAGTAAACCTTTTTCAAGTGAAACAAAATTTACTCAACGTGTTTGTTTTTTCTTCATGCTTATCTTCAGGCTTTATTTGAAAACTAGAGAGCTTTATATCCTCACCCCACCTTCCCAACCCCATGCTGGCTCAGAGAACAAGTTTAATATGCAACTGAGCATCTTAGTTGTAGTTGTCACATTTTCTTTGATATTCTTTCTTACTTCTCTGATTTAGAAAATAACTTCATAATTTGTCCTGGTGTTTTCCTCTCTTTAAGTACAGAGTTGCCTTTTATGAATCTCTAGGAAGAATCCTTTATTTAATTAGTTACACAGATTTACTGCTTTAGCACTCAGATCTAAAGTCAGTCAACAAATCGAGTGTGGGCAGTTCATATCTGCAAGAACTTCCCATTCATCTGTTTTTACCTCTTGGGCTGCTGGTAGTGGTAGATCATTAGTTTAATACCTGTCTTCCTAAATATGACCTCCAGTAGGAAACACTGAAAACCATTACTGTCAAAGACATTTTTCCTAAAGACAAATAAAAATCTATTTTACTTTTAAATTTATGATTATAAAATAAGAACATATTCTTGTAAAGATCTTTATTCTTTACCATGCATACTCTGGATGTATTTAAAATTAAATTGGAGATAGGTTTTGGCATATGTGACCTTTGGTTCTTAATATGTATGTTCCATTCCATTTTGACTGTATCTCATTCTTTCTTTCATTAGACTCTAGTTTTTGTGGTTCCTTTTAATTTTAATGTAAATCGCCATTTTATATGAATGTATCTATAATGTTTTCTTATCAGTATAATAAACTCTAAGAAACTAGCTTAAATTTTTTGCTTTACCAAATATTACTTGAAATTACTGATATCAACTGGATCTGGGTACCAACTAATTATTTTATGGAAATAAACTTATTTGACTTATCTTTAAATGTTTTTGTATATATGTTCAAATATTAACTAGTTTACCCTCCTCAAAAAGCCAGGAAAACTTTATTTCCACTAGTTCTACTTTAAAAATCCAAATATTAAGGCTGTAATACAGTCATTGGTTTAGAGTAAGACTTTGCTGAATTCTTCATCCATTTATACAATTTACAAAGTATTTTGACTTATATTCTCATATATATTATATATATTCTTATATTTAACATGTGTAATACATAAACCAGCATAAATTATTCACCCATAACTGCTACACACCTTAGAAATTAGAGCATTAACAATCATTATATACTCCTGTATTTTCCTCCCTAGAAATCTGTGTCTTTCCCCTACAGATAATCACTACTCTAAATTTTGAATTTATCATTTCCTTGCTTAAACATTTTTTTATCACCTGTGCATGTCCCTAAGCAGTCTATTACTTGCACTTTTTCTTGAGCTCTATGAAAATAGATTTTTGCCTTTTAAAATTTATCCATAGTACTTCTCTGTAATTCATTTATTTTTGTTGCTATATGATAATCTGTTAGGTGAATATACCACAGTTTATCCATTTTTATGTCAAAAGACAATCTGATTTCTTTTCAGGTTTTGCCATTAAGAACATACAGTCATAATTGAATATTTTTGCGTTTAGTCATTTATATGTCTCCTGGTACAGTTTGAAGAGTCTATGTGGGATATATACTTGAGAATGGAATTTCTCCTATATATTGATATGATGCACTTTCAGTTTTACAGCATTTATTGTTTCTCAAATATGTCCTTTTTTGTTGTGATTCTTTTGAGGTACAATTTACATAACATACAACTAACCTTATAAAGTGTACAATTCAGTGGCATTTAGTATATACATAATGATAGTATCTACCACCTCTGATTTCAAAACATTTTCATCACCCCAGAAAAACAAACCATTGTCCATTATATAATCACTCCCCATCCCCCACCCCCAACCCTTGGTAATCTCTAATATGCTTTTTGCCTTTAGGGATTTGCCTATTCTGGATATATCATAAAAAAGGAATCATATAGTACATGACCTTTTGTGTCTGGATTCTTGGCATATTGTTTTCCAGGTTTATCAAAGTTGAAGCATGTATCAGTACTTCCTTTTTTTGTGGCTGAATAATATTCCACTGTATGATTCTGCCACAGTTTGTTTATGCATTCATCTTCTGGTGGACACATGACTTACTTTCCCACCTTTTGGTTATTAATGAATCACAAATAATGCTGCTACAAACATTTGTGTGCAAGTTTCTTTGTGCACATGTTTTTAATTTATCTTGGGTATATTCCTAGGAATGCAATTGCTGGAGCTTATTTGATAATTTCTTGTTTTTTCTTGTTCATTTTCTTTTGATAAGTTTTTTTAATATTCCCCATTTGAAAATTTCAATATCAAACAAAAAAGGAAAATTCCAATATCAGAGATCTTTGGGGGTATATTTTTATTTTTTATTTTTATTTAAAAAATTTTTTAAATGTTTATTTATTTTTGAGAGAGAGACACACATAAAGAGCGTGTGCAGGGAAGAGGCAAAGAGATGAAGACACAGAATCCAAAGCTGACTCCAGGCTCTGAGCTGTCAGCAAGAGAGCCTGATGTGGAAAGTGAATCCACAAGCCGTGAGATTATGACCTGAGCCAAAGTCGGATGCTTAGCTGACTGAGCCACCCAGATGCCCCCAGGGATATATTTTTATGTCTGTCCTTCATTGAGACTTGTTTTCTTATGTGTTTGCTGCTCTTTGATTGCCAGTTTATTTTTAATCATAGTCTGTGGGAATTTTAGGGGCCTAAATTGGGGATTAATTGTCTAAGAGAAAGTTTCTTTTGCTTCTGCTAGTGTAGGGTGTGCCACATACCTAGAAACACCTCATCTCCTTTCAAGTCCCTAGCCTAATGTGGCTATCTCTGGTTCAGTTCTTTCACTTGGTGCTAACCCAAGCCTTCTTTTCTGATTCATCTCAGAGCTGATAATAGCCATCAGGATAACCTTTTTTTTTTTTTTTTTTTCTTCAAATTTGCTTCACCTTGTTTCTGCTCTAGTATCAGTTCACTTGTTTGTTTTGCTTTGAGATTGCTAGGCACCAGGAAATAGAACAGTGTGTTAAATTGCTTCATCTACCAGTTAGTTATTTTATGGCAGGGAACCCCTTTTGAGTAGTTCACTGAATAGAAGAGATCTTTATAGATCTTCCAAAGGGTCCTGTGGGTAAAATGTGTGCATTTAGAAATCTGATCATTTTTTCTTACGGAAATTGGTAGTAGGAATACTTCTAAAGAACAATACATTTATAAAATGCAAACTTTAAGATCACTGTTCTCTTCTTGGACATTCATTGTATAAGTATCAGATATTTTGTGCCTTTTTTAAAAACTATTCTCTGGAAGCACAGAATTAGGTCTGTATAATTTATGCCATTGAGGCACCTGGGTGGCTCAGTTGGTTACGCGTCCAATTTCAGCTCAGGTCATGATCTCTCAGTTTGTGAGTTTGAGCCCCATGTTGGACTCTGTGCTGACAGCTCAGAACCTGGAGCCTGCTTCAGATTCCATGTCTCCCTCTCTCTCTGCCCCTCCCCCACTCTCACTCTGTCTCCCTCTCTCAAAAAATGAATAAACATTTAAAAAAATTTCATAGTCATGACCTCACCTCTGTATTGAGTGGATGAAAATGGCCTTTGTACTTATAAATGAAATGTAATTTTGAGAAACAGTAATAGCTAATATTCATGGAGTGCTTATGTGCTGGGCACTGTTCTAAATCTTTATGTGTAATCCTCACAACTATTCTGTGAAGTAGGTATCATTATTGTCCCCATTTTATAAGTGGTAAAAGGCACAGGAAAGGCAAGTGTAGTTTTCTGAAGTCACAATGTTAGTACATGATGAAGCTACAATATAAAGTCAGGCAGTTTGGCCTCAGAGTCTGTGATTAAATACTGTGCTTTTTGTAATAAATGAAAAAGTTTAGAAGTGTCACTTATTGGTAGATTTAAATGGAATGTTCCAGATTTTTTTTTTAAGTTTATTTATTTATTTTGAGAGAGAGCATGAGAGCATGAGCATGTGCATGCTGGGCAGGGGAGATGGAGAATCCCAAGCAGGCTTTGTGCTGTCAGCACAGAGCCCAGTGCAGGGCTCGATTTCACAAACCATGGTATCATGACCTGAGCCAAAACCAAGAGTTGGATGCTTAAGCAACTGAGCCACTCTGATGCACTCCCCCTGAAAGTGGTTTTCTTAATTTTTGAGAAAAGTGGGATACTAATTGATTAATTTTAGTAACTTGTGCTGGATTTTTAAATTTCATTTCCTGATTTCATTTATGTCTCATCAGCTATTTGAGGCAATATATTCCATATAAAAATAATTCTTGTAGGGGCTCCTGGGTAGCTCGGCCAGTTAAGCGTCTGACTTTGGCTCAGGTCATGATCTCGTGGTTAGTGGAATCGAGCCCCGCATCAGGCTCTGTGCTGACAGCTCAGGGTCTGGAGCCTGCTTCATATTCTGTCTCCTGGTCTCTTAGCCCCTTCCCTGCTCATGCTCTGTCTCTCTCTGTCTCTCTCTCTTTTGTTTCTTTCTCTCTCTCCCAAAATAAATAAACATTAAAAAATTAAAAATTCTTGTAAAACTGAAATGTACTCTTTTCAGGGGTGCCTGTGTGGCTGTCAGTTAAATGTTCGACTCTTGATTTCAGCTCAGGTCATGTTCAGCTTAGGTCATGATCTCACAGTTGGTGGGATTGAGCCCCACAAGTCAGGCTCTGCACTGATAGTATGGAACCTGCTTGGGATTCTCTCTCTCCCTCTCTTTCTCTCTTTCAAAAATAAACATTAAAAAATTTTTTTTAGGGACTCCTGGGTGGCTCAGTCAGCCAAGTGGCCGACTTTGGCTCAGGTCATGATCTCACAGCTCATGGGTTTGAGCCATTTTTAACAGCTTTATTGAGATTTATATTTCATAAAATTCACTCATTGCTAATATCCAGTTTAATAATTCTTAGTAATTTAACTGAGTGACCCAACCATTACTGTAAATCAGGATTAGAACATTTTCATCCCCCTGGTAAGATCCTCTTATTTACAGGAAATTCTATTCCCACCTCTAGCCCTAGGCAACCACTAATCTATTTTTTTTTTTCCAAAAATTTGTGTTTTCTGGACATTTCCTATAAATGGGAATGGTACAATGTGTGCGGTCTTTTGTGTCAGACTTCTTTTACTTATTAGCACAGGGTTTTTCGGGTTCATCCACGACATAGCACGATTCAGTTATTTGTTCCTTTTTATTACTGATAGTTTCCCATTGCATACGTATACCATATTGTCTGGTTATCCACTTGTACTTTTTTTTTTGGTAAGCTTTTTGTTTTAATTGAAGGATTGTTGATGCACAAAGTTACATTAGTTTCAGGTGTACAACCTATTGATTGGACAAATCTGTATATTATGCTTTGCTCACTGCAAGTATAGCTACAGTCAGTCACCAAACAACACTATTAAAATATTATTGACTATATTCCTTATGCTGTACCTTTTATGCCCCCTACTTTTTTTAATGTAATATTTTTAGACAAGATGATATTCCTGGCAACCTTGCTGAGTATGGTATAGTGTAGTCGTGATTCAGCATTTTTTAAATGAAATTAATCTGTTAATTATGGTTTGGAGTAATGTAGTGATGATTTTACTGTTTAAAACTATGTATTTGGGGACTTAAAAAATTTTTTTTTTACATTTATTTATTTTTGAGAAACAGTGAGACAAAGCGTGAGTGGGGGAGGGGCAGAGAGAGGAGACACAGAATCTGAAGCAGGCTCCAGGCTCTGAGCAAGCGGTCAGCACAGAGCCTGATGTGGAGCTCGAACCCACGAACTGTGAGATCATGACCTGAGCTGAAGTCGGACGCTCAACCGACTGAGCCACCCAGGTGCCCCGGGGCCTTTTTTTTTTTTTTTTAATGTTTATTTTTGAGAGAGAGAGACAGACAGAGCACGAGTGGGGGAAGGGCAGAGAGAGGGAGACACAGAAGCAGGCTCCGGGCTTTGAGCTGTCAACACAGAGCTCAATGTAGGGCTTGAACCCATGAACCATGAGATCATGACCTGAGCTAAAGTCAGATGCTTAACTGACTGAGCCACCCAGACGCCCTAGGGACTATTTATTATTCTTTAACTAACTTAAAATAGACTGATAAACTGGAGTTCTTGTTTCTGCATTTTACAGTATTTCCTTCTCTGTCTGCTATTTTTGCTGCAATCAGTGTGCCTACCGTCTAATGTTTTTATAGTGCACAGGCCCTTACTGAATCCTCAGGTTATTTTGCATGACTGAAATTTGAAGAAAGTGTGAAATTTGTGGCATTAATTTGCCACTTGAGATTAGTTGGTACCTTTCCTTTTCTTGAAGTTATTTGCCAAGCCCTTGCATAAGAGAGATGTTACTGGTTTTTCTGTTTTCAGAATCTGTTTTCTTCCTTATCCTGCTGGTTATCAGTATTTTGTGTGAGGTATTTGGAATATAAAAGATGGCTAAAATATTAGATTTGAATTAGAACCAAGCACATATATATTTTAAAAGGCAGAAGTAGGACATCAGTAATAATACCTTGACTAATTAGCATCTCCTAGACCTAAAAAGCATTTGCACAAAATTTTGGTAAACATTTTTTAATTTCAATCATATGAACATTTTATCACATTTTTCCTTTAAATATCATGTTGGAATTTAAGTTATAGTGTGTTCTACAAGATTTAATAAAATGCTTTGCCTGTTAGGAAAAAGGTGAAAATCACTTTTTGAAACTCATTTTCTGTGTAAATTTTATTGACGTTCAAGGTGCTTCACAGAATGATGATGGCTCTAGACCCAAGGATGAAGCAAGGTAAGATTTCACTTGTTCACCAAAGAATATAAGAAGAGACCAGGGAGAATAAATAACCATTTTAGTCAGAACTTTAGTTTGACTAAAGCAAAAGTTTAGACTGATACAAGAATAAAGAAATGTCAAAAAAATTTAGGGTTCACAAATGTCCATCGGCGGATGAATGGATAAAGAAGATGTGGTATATATATATACAATGGAGTGTTACTTGGCAATCAAGAAGAATGAAGTCTTGCCATTTGCAACTACATGGATTGAACCAGAGGGTATTTATGCGAAGCGAAATTAGAGAAAGATGAATATCCTATGACATCACTCATATGAGGACTTTAAGACACAGAACACATGAACACAAGGGAAGGGAAGCAATATAAAAACAGGGAGGGGGACAAAACAGAAGAGACTCTTAAATATGGAGAACAAACAGAGGGTTACTGGAGGGGTTGTGGGAGGGGGGGTGGGCTAAATGGGTAAGGGGCACTAAGGAATCTACTGAAATCATTGTTGCACTATATGCTAACTAATTTGGATGTAAATTAAAAAAAAAAAAAAATTCAGGACTCAGTGGCACCTGGCTGGCTCGGTTGGTGGAGCATACAACTCTGGATCGTGGGGTTGTGAGTTTGAGCCCATGTTGGGTATAGAGATTACTTAAATAATAAAATCTTTAAAAAGAAATTTAGGGCTCAAGGTAAGAAAGGAAATATTTATGAATGTTTCAAAATACTTAGCTTATTTGACTGCAGTTCTTTGGAGTAGCCCAGGGATACCCAAATTGCTAATATTTCCTTCAGCTTGTTGAAAGTGAATATATTTGCACTTTTTCAAAGACAAGGAGTTCAGAATCCCAGGGCCATCACTGGACTGTTAAATTTTTTTTTCTAGAAAAGCTGGGTTATAAGCTTTGGGTATATGGGAAGATCGTCACCATCTATGGTATCTTCTGAGCCTTTGTTGAAAGGAGCAGTGATTTGTACCAGTTGTTCACTCTAACCCTAGATTCAGCACTTTTTTTTTTTTTTTAAGTTTATTTATTTCTTTTAGTTATCTCTATACCCAGTGTGGGGCTCAGACTCACAATCCTGAGATCAAGAGTCATATACTCTTCTGACTGAGGCAGCCAGGTGCCAGTGGATTCACCACTTTCATGGGCTTATCTGCCTTGACATCTAGGGCCTAAAAAGTGTTGAATGCCTTGAGTGTTAACTGATTTAAACATTTAGGTGTTTAGTGTTATGCTAGAAAACTGGTAATGAGAGATAAATTTAGAAAAGGAGATGTTCCTAGTCTTAAGGCAGTAAGTAACATATCTTAGAGAGTTACAAAATCCCACTGGATTCCTCCTTTTTCCCAAACTGAGTAAACAGTGGGTAGGAAAATGATGAACCACAGAAGTAATGATCAGAAGAGGAGAAGTGTAGAAGTATCACAGAACATAAGGGAAAATACCCTGAAAGATGGGGTATTACCATGTTAGGTGGTGGCAGGAGAGGAGAGGTGGAGCAAGTAGAACAAAATGTTAATGGTTGTTGAAACTGAGTTGATAGGGTATTTGTGCTACTAGTTTGTCTACTTTTGTGATTTATGGAAAATTTTATAATAAAGTTAAAGACAACTCACCAAGATCTTTGGGAAAATTAAAGTGTGTAAAGCTATTCTCTTTTATCTAATAGAGATCTCCTTTCAGAGTCACTCCTGTGACAAAAACTCATCTCTTATACTAATCTCTGAAGAGGTGGAATATTAAGGACTAGTAACATCTTGTCCACGGAATAATAACTGCTTTTATTCTCAGTGTGATTAAAAAGCAATAGAAAAGAAATATACATATCTCTGTAGACGGGGAGACAACTCTAGCCTCTTGTGCCTCCCCTTAGTTTTATGTTTAATTAGAGTTTTGAATTCCTGAAATTTTCTCCATAATGTTTTAATATTTCAGTTTGTGTTCATCAGGTAACTCCTATTTTATATAATAAACCCATATTTTTCCATTAATAAGTGAGAATGTCATAGAATTTTGTATGCTCATTGAAAGGTTCAGTTAAGGAGCGCCTGGGTGGCTCAGTTGGCTGACTCTTGATTTCAGCTCAGGTCATGATCTCACGGTTTATGGGATCAAGTCCTGCCTTGTTGCGCTCCATGCTGACAGTATTGAACCTGTTTGGGATTTTCTCTCCCTTTCTCTCTTCTCTCCCTCTCTCCCTCCCTTTCCCTCCCTCCCTCCCTCCCTCCCTCTCTCTCTCTCTCTCTCTCTCTCTCTCTCGTTCTCTCAAAATAAATACAATTTAAAAACAAGAAAGGTTCATTTAAGTCACTATTTTTACAAATCTCATTATTTTTAATTTTTCTATTTTTTTTTTTTTTAAAGTACTCTCTATACCCAACGTGGGGCTCAAACTTAGAATCCCAAGATCAAGAGTCGCATGCTCTACTGACTGAGCTAGCTAGTTACTCCTACAAGTCTCATTCTTAAAGTGCTTTATGAAACCACTCTAGTCAACTGTAAATGTCTTACAAAGGCATTCCTGGAGCCCTAGCTTCATGCCATTTATTTAATCAATGCTTCTACCCAAGTGAAGTAGTAATCTGAGGAATAGTGTCTTTTAGGTTTCTGAGACTGCCAGAATAATCTTTAAGCATGTCTTTTGTGTTAAGTATGAATTCCTTTATGTTAGCTTTTACTCCAGAGAGTGTATCTCTGAGATGATGGGTTTGAAAAGCATTTTGTAAACTGTCAAATGCTGTTAAATGTTACTACACAATGATCATGGCCATGACTGGCTTTTTCTCTTTGCTTTTATTTGCTTACTTCATAACTATAAGACTAAAAAGCAGGGCAGTATATACCCAGTGAACAAGGGTTTTGTGCCCCTCCCCTCCAATTTCTTGCCCAGTTATCATTTAGGAAGAATACTAAACAACTTTAGGTTACATTACCTTTTTGTCCTAATTCAGGCCCTATTGTATACTGTGAATATAGTCTTGTTAGTCTGCTTTCCTCTGTAGCATGTCTGGATGTCCTATATTATTCAACATTGTCTTCTGTCATTTTTATGAAGTTCAAGATGATTGGCACCTAGTATTTAAGATTTTGTTGTTAGAAGTACTTTATTGGCTGTTAGGACCTTACTGTATTAGCATCTTGGTTCTCCAGGGTTCTTTATCCTGTCCATAAACATCTGGGCTTATGTATAAGTTAGATATATATGCATGGTGAGATAAGCAGAGGTTTATAAGAATGTGGAGTAGAGGAACAAAGCCATAGTAGCATGTAATTAGTAGCTAATTCCTTTTAAAGATAATGGAGGTGGTGAGTTCACGCTGACAATTCTATACAGTGTATAGGTTTCCACGTTTTCAAAATCCATTTCAAGTTTTAGTTTCACACCCATTTACTAAAAGAACTAAAACCACCAGTGCTCTTTTAGTATGGCTATGTTTTTCAAACTTCAGAGTGTATCAGAATCACTTGGAAGACTCGTTCAACCACAGATTATGGTCTTATCTCCAGTTCCTAATTTGTTAGGTCTACGTTTGGGCCTAAGATTGGCACTTCTCAGAAGTTTCCAGGTGATGCCTATAGTGTTAGATCACGCCATACACTTTGAGAAACACTATGGTTAGACTTACAGGTATTTCTTAGATTACAACAAACTGTTTTGGGAAATTTTTTCAGTTATATAATGAAGTCTATTTCTTGAAAATCTAGGCTTACAGAATTGTCATTCTGCCTTAATCTCATACTCTTTTACTTCAGAACTAGTTTGAATTTTGTTTCTTCTCGAACTGTTTTTATTATTAGAAAATAATACATGATGGTTTTAAAAAATGTAAATCAGGGGGCGCCTGGGTGGCTCATTTGGTTGAGCATCCGACTTCAGCTCAGGTCATGATCTCACAGTCTGTGAGTTCGAGCCCCACGTCGGGCTCTGTGCTGATAGCTCAGAGCCTGGAGCCTGCTTTGGATTCTGTGTCCCCCTCTCTCTCTGCCCCTCCCCTGCTCATGCTCTGTCTCTCTCTGTCTCAAAAATAAATAAAATTTTTTAAAAAATGTAAATCAGTATATAAACCAAAATTATAAAAGCTTCATGGAAGAAATAGCATTTGACCTAAGACCATAAAGCGTAGTTGTAATTTGGTTTTGCATGCCTTGGGAAATTAGACGGGAAGGGGTTCTAGGTGGAAGGAAGAAAAACAGTTATAGAGATGGGGAACAACATAGGGTGTGTTGTTAGAAATCTTCACTCACAGTGTCTAACTAAAAATAGGGTAATTGAAAGGGGAAAATGGTAGGTGGTGAATTTGAGAGTAGAATCCATTAGTTAATATTTATTGTCTCTTCTGTGTCAGGCAGTATGAGCATGTTTCCTGTCATTTCACTTAAACACTTTTGTGAGGTAGGTAGGTATGGATCATTTTTATGGGTGATAAGAAAACTAAGCCTAAGAAAGGGAAAGGAACTTGCCTGAGTTAATAGTGTAGTGGCACAGTTGAACCTGCAATTGCCTTACCTTCAGAGCCTGAACTCATAATTGCCATGCTTTACTGCGACCTAAAGTGTTAGTTATTTTTAGTGTTACATAGGTTGGGGCCAGGTGGAGGTTTTGGTTTGCAAATATAGGTATCCCTCATTTTGTGCTTTGCAGATACTTTGATTTTTTTTTTTTTTAAACAAACTAAAGGTTTGTGGGAACCCTGCATTGAGCAAATCTGTCAGTGCCATTATTTTTAATAACATTCACTTGTGTCTCTCTCACATTTTGGTAATTCTTGCTCTGTTTCAAACTTTGTCATTATTGTGTTTGTAATGGTAATCTGTGGTCAGTGATCTTTGATGTTACTATTGTAATTGTTTGGGGGCATCACAGACTCTGCCCATATACAACAGTGAACTTAATTGATAAATGTTGTGGGTGTTTTAACTGCTCCACTGATAGGCTGTTCCCCATCCCTCTCCTTGGGCCTCCTTGTTCCCTGAGTCACAACCGTTAGGCCAGTTAATAACCCTACAGTGGTCTTTAAGTGCTCAAGTGAAAGGAAGAATAGTATGTCTCTCACTTGAAATGAAAAGCTAGAAATGATTAATCTTAGTGAGGAAAGCATGTTGAGAGCCTAGATAGGCCAGAAGCTAGGCTTCTTGTGCCAAACAGCTAGCCAAGTTGTGAGTACAAAGGAAAAGTTCTTGAAATTTAAAGTGCTATTTCAGTGAACACACAAATGGTAAGAAAGCAAAACAGACTTACTGTTGATATGGAGACTGTTTCAGTGGTCTGGATAGAAGATCAAACCAGCTACAACATTCCCTTAAGCCAAAACCTAATCCAGAGCAAGACTCTAATTCTCTTCAATTCTGTGAAGGCTGAGAGAGGTGAGGAAACTGCAGAAGAAAAGTTTGAAGCCAGTAGTGGTTGGTTCATGAGGTTTAAGGAAGGAAACAATCTCCGTTTACACAAAAGCACAAGATGAAGCAGCAAGTTATTCAGAAGATGTAGCTAATTAATGAAGGTGGCTACACTAAACAACAGATTTTCAGTGTAGATGAAACAGCCTTCTATTGGAAGAAGATGCCATCTAAGACTTTCATAGCTGGAGAGGAGAAGGTTAATGCCTGGCTTCAAAGGATAGGCTGACTGGCTTGCTAGGGCCTATTGCAGCTGCTGACTTTAAGTTGAAGCCAGTGCTCAGTGACCATTCCAGAAATCCTAGGGCCCTTAAGAATTATGCTAAATCTACTCTGCCTGTGCTCTGTAAACAGGACGACAAAGCCTGGATGATAGCACATCTGTTTACAAGGTTTATTGAATATTTTAAGCCCCCTGTTGAGACTTACTACTCAGAAAAAAGATTCTTGGAAATGTTACTGCTAATTGGCAATGCGTCTGGTCACCTAGAGCTCTGATGCTGATGTGTAACAAGGTTAAGGTTTTCATGCCTGCTAATACAGCATCCATTCTGCAGCCCATGGATCAAGGGATAATTTTGTCTCTCAAGTTTTATTATTTAAGAAATACATTTCTTAAGGCTATGATTGCTGTAGGTAGTGATTTCTCTCATGGATCTGGGCAAAGTAATAACTTTCTGGAAAGGATTAACCATTCTAGATGCCATTAAGAGCATTTGTGATTCATGGGAGGAGGTCACAATATCAACATTATCAGGAGTTGGAAAAAAATTGTTTCCAGTTCTCATGGATGACTTTGAGGGGTTTGAGACTTCAGTGGAGGAAGTAATTGCAGATGTGGCAAAAATAGCGAGAGCCAGAATTAGTGGAACCTGAAGATATGACTGAATTGCTGCAATCTCATGTCAAAACTTAAATGGATGAGGAGTTGTTTCTTATGGATGAGTTCAAGAAAGGGGTTTCTTAGGATCAAATCTATTCCTAGTAAAGAAGCTGTGCAGATTGTCGAAATGACAAAAAGGATTTGGAATATTACACAAACTCAATTGATTAAACAGCAGCAGGTTTTAGGAGAATGGACTCCAATTTTGAAAGAAGTTCTACTTCAGTAAAATGCTATCAAACAGCATTGCTACAGAGAAATCTTTTGTGAAAGGAGGAATCAGTTGTTGTGGCTGACTTCATTGTTTTCTTAAGAAATTGCTACAGCCACCCCAACCTTCAGCAACCACCACCACCCTGATCAGTCGGCAGCCATCAATATCAAGGCAAGACCCTCCACTAGCAAGGAGATTAAGACTTGAATCACATTCAGTGTGGATGATGGGTAGGATTTTTTTAGTAACAAAGTATTTTTACATTAAGGTAAGTAAAAATTTTTTTTAAACATAATGCTATTGCACATTTAATAGACTGCAGTATAGTGTAAACATATATGCACTGGGAAACAAAAATATTGACTTTATTGCAGTGGTCTAGAACTGATACTGCTGAGGTATGCCTGTATAGGCTCATAGAATCCTTCTGTGGAGAGGAAGATCTCTAAAAGTATTTGGGGCATTGGCATGATCAAAACTCCATAGGAAAAAGTATTTTATTTTATTTGGTAATCGTGTATAGCTTGTATTATCTGGTGGTGAGTGAAGGTGGGGGAGACCTATGTGGGAAGTTGTTATAGTAATACAGTGAGAGATAAGGAGGGTTAGAACTGGGGCAATGGTGGTAGAAGAGTAGGGAGAGAATGTGGAAGTGAAATCAGTGAGACTTAGGTATTAAGCGTCAAGAGGAACAGGAGAGAAGGAAAGTCAAGTTGCCTGGGAGGATAGCAGTGCCACCCATAGAATCAGACCATGAGAGGAATACTAGCCTTACAACTGGAGAGTTATTCTAGATCTCCTGCATTCAGTTGATAATTTGGTACCAGAGGATGGGAATGCAACAAGGATAAGTGATTCGATTTGGGAACCATTTTAGAGATGATCTTTGAAATCAAAATTTGAGACTCTAGGGAAAAATTCAGAACAGAACCATAGGAACCTATATTTAGTGAATGGGAGGAAGAAGACAAATTGAAGAAGAGATGGTTAGAAGTGGGCATACAAGATTAACTCAAAGAAGTTAAGAGAAAATGGTTTTAAAAGATGAGGTAATTGGGGCACCTGGGTGGCTCAGTTGGTTAAGCTTCTGACTCTTGATTTTGGCTCAGGTCATGATCTCACAGTTCGTGAGAGAGAGCCTCACAATGGACTCTGTGCAGACAGCTCTGAGTCTGCTTGGAATTCTCTCTGCCCCTCTCTTTCTCTGCCCCTTCCCCCCTTGCACACGCACTCTCCCAAAATAAGTAAACCATCTTAAAAGATGGAGTATTTAATGCTGTCAAATACTGCAGAAGAGAATGAGATACTAGACTAATTAAGCCAAGGAAAACTGGCTATATATGGAAAAAGAAAAAATCAAGTTAGAGCTTTATCTTGTCCAAGATCAGAGTAGATTCCAGGTTGACTTTAAAATTGAGTTCAGGGTTGCCTGGGTGGCTCAGTCAGTTAAGTGCCCAGCTCGTGGTTTTGGCTCAGGTCATGATCTCACGGCTTCATGGGCTTGAGCCCCACATCGGGCTCTGTGCTGACAGCGCGGAACCAGCTTGGGATTCTCTCTCGCTGCCCCTCCCCCCACTCATGCTGTCTCTGTCTCAAAATAAACTTAAAAAATTTAAAAGAAAATTGAGTTCAAAAAAATTAAATTATAAAACCTTTAGGAGAAAATGTGAATAGTGAACTTATTTCTGAATAAATTTGATTATATAGGAATATAAAACTTCTGTGCATTTTATGTCCCAGTATGTGATCTATTCTGGAGAATGTTCCATGTGCACTCAAGAAGAATGTGTATTTTCCTGCTTTAGGATGAAATGTTCTGTATATATCTGTTAAGTCTATCCAGTCTAGTGTGTCATTCAAAGCCATTGTTTCCTTGTTGATTTTCATTTAGATGATCTGTCCATTGCTGTAAGTGGGGTGTTGAAGTCCCCTACTATTATGGTATTATTATCAATGAGTTTCTTTATGTTTGTGATTAATTGATGTATATATTTGGGTGCTTTCACATTTGGAGCATAAATGTTTACAATTGTTACATCTTGTTGTATAGACCCCTTAATTATGATATAATTCCCTTTTTCATCTCTTGTTAACAGCCTTTGTTTTAAAACCTAGATTGTCTGATATAAGTATGGCTACTCCGGCTTTCTTTTGGCGACCATTAGCATGATAGATGGTTCTCTATCCCCTTACTTTCAATCTGAAGGTGTCTTTAGGTCTAAAATGGATCTCTTGTAAACAGCATATAGATGGATCTTGTTTTCTTTTCCGTTTTATTACCCTGTGTCTTTTGATTGGAGCATTTAGTCCATTGACATTTAGAGTGAGTACTGAAAGGTATGAATTTATTGCCATTACGTTGCCTGTAGAGTTAGAGTTTCTGGTGGTGGTCTCTGGTCCTTTCTAGTCTTTGTTGCTTTTGGTCTTTTTAGGGTTTTTTTTGTTTTTGTTTTTTGTTTTTTTCCCCCAATCTTTACTACCCTGAGAGAATCCCTGTTAAAATTTCTTGCAGAGCTGGTTTAGTGGTCATGAACTCATTTAGTTTTTGTTTGTCTGGGAAACTTTTATCTCTCCTATTTTGAATGACAGTCTTGCTGGGTAAAGAATTCTTGGCTGCACATTTTCCCGATTCAGCATATTGAATATATCCTACCACTCCTTTCTGGGCTGCCAAGTTTCTGTGGATAGGTCTGCTGTGAACCTGATCTGTCTTCTCTTGTAGGTTAAGGACTTTTTTTCCCTTGCTGCTTTCATGATTCTTTTCCTGTTTTGTGAATTTGACTATAATATGCCTTGATGATAGTCGGTTTTTGTTGAATCTAATGGGAGTTCTCTGTGCCTCCTGGGTTTTGATGTCTGTGTCTTTTCCCAAGTTAGGAAAGTTTTCCACTATGATTTGCTCACATAAATCATCTACCCCTTTTTCTCTCTCTTCATCTTCTGGGACTCTTACGATTCTGATGTTATTCCTTCTTAATGAGTCACTAAATTCCCTAATTCTTATATCATCCTCTTTTGCCTTAGTCTCCCTCTTTTTTTCTGCTTCATTATTCTCCATAAGTTTGTCCTCCATATCACTGATTCGCTGCTCTGCTTCATCCATCCTTCCCACCATGGCATCCATTCAAGATTGCAGCTCAGTTACAGTATTTTTAATTTCATCCTGACTAGCTTTTACTTCTTTTGTCTCCACAGAAAGGGATTCTAATCTGTTTTCAACCCCAGCTAGTTCTTCTGTGTATTTTCAAATATAGAATTAGAAGCGGATGACAGATACTTAACCAATATGAAAAGCGATAAATTGATATCCTCAGATTATAAAAGGATCTTACAAATAATAAGTAGAACTATTCTCTTATAACAGAAAAATGTATAAAAGATGTATACAATTCATGGAAGAAGAAACTCTAATGGCTTATAAATGAAATATTGTTGAACATTAACATTTTTATTTACCAAATTAGTAAAGACTTCAAAATATTTAAATACTTTATGGTGAAGTGGACATTTTCATAACTAGCTGATGGGAGAACAGATTAATTATTATCTTTGAAAATATTTTTAGTAATATTAAATTAAATATTAAATATTAAAATATCTTCAAGATATTTGTATACTTTAACCCAGGTGTTCTATTCTGACTTTCTATAGGAAATAGCAATTACCTCCTCTTCCCCCACCAAAAGAAAAGAAAATGACTAGATGGTATTTCTATGTATTAGAATTTTCTATAGTCATTAGATATTATAAATGTTTTTTAATAATTTGGGGGAAATGCCCAGTATATAATGAGTAATAAAACAAACATTTGCTCAAGATAGGAAACATTGTATGGTTACATACAGAGCCGGTGAAATAGGACTGGCAAGAGATAGTCCCATGTCTTAATGGTAATGATCTCCAGAAGGCAGGACTGAAGGTGATTTTTATTTTATGATTAGAAGTTGTTTTTCACTTTGAAAAGTGAAAGTCTTTGAAAAACTAAAATATACTAAGTTCTTTAATAGCATAAATACAAAAAGTTATAATGAAGAAAAAGAGAAAGAACTGTTTTGAAGAGCAGTTAGGATTGAGGAAGTGTTTTAGGTTGAGGGGTTTGATTGTGTTTATGAACCAAGAGAAAAGATCCGGAAGAAGGAAGATGATGGAAGATAGAAGAAAGGTGTTAAATGATGATGGAAAGTCCTAGAAGATACAGGCTGAAATCAAAAACACAAAGACAAATTAGCCTTGAAGTAGTGAAGAGACATTTTTCCCCCAAGAGGGGAAACAAATAAATGAAGATGATAAGAGCACAGAGAAATTTTTTTTGATTGATTTTTCCTTTTTTTAATGAAAGTTTATTCTTAAATGTACAATAGGAACTAAGACAGCACTTCATCCTAGCTATAGTTGGCAATAGATGCTGTAACAGACAGGGAATTCAGATGTTTAAACAGGAATAGTATTAAGGAACACCATTGCCTCAGGCACAAGAACAGGTTACTTTTTGTCAGGTTTCTTTCTTTCCTTTTTTTCCCTTTTTTGTTTAAGAGAGTTCAAGCAGGGGAGAAGGTTGTGGGGGGGAGGGAAGGAAGGCGGAAGGATCTCAAGCAGGCTTCACGCTGAGCGTGGAGTCCTATATGGGGCTCAATCCCACAACCCTGTGATCATTGACCTGAGCCAAAATCAGGAGTTGGAACTCAACTGACTAAGCCATCCAGGCTTAGAAATCTTTCCAGATTTCTTAATTCCACCTGTAGGCCCTTCCCTGCAGCCTTTGATGTTAGTTCCTTGAGTTTCTTTTCTTCTTTCTGTTTCTGCTTGAGTGTTTTATCTTCCTTGTTCATCTTCTTGGGCTGTTTCAGGGGCTTCTGCCACCTTCTCAGCTGGACATGGCACCTACCTCCCCTTTGAAACAGAGAAAGCTTAAGGTAGATGAGACAATTGAAGGATTGCAGATAATCATCATATTAGGGAAGAGGCAGGATGACGGTCATCTACAGATTGGAAATGTGGTCAAAAGTAGATTTAATATGTAGAAAATGGTTGATTTCCAAGCAGTATGTATAGTCCAGTTGAAGTTGTTAAATAAGGTCAACTGTAGCTTTTGTCTCAGTCTCTAAAATGAGCAAGCTTTAGGAAACTGATGCCTGCCAGTATAAAAAGATGGAGACTGAAGAAACACAGTTTTAATTTCTTTTTATCTTTTGCCTAAGTCTCTTTAATTGTACAGCACCTAGTAAAAGTCCTTTGCCCTACCAAATTACTATTAATTTTTATTAGTATTAATTTTAATATTAATACACCAATCCCAATGAACCTGTGGCCTAGGCTGTCATAGTCCTCTGTCATTTCTAGTTTTTTAGCTCCTAAGAGATTTGAGCTGTGATTTCTTCTTTTTAACAGGAAAAAAGGTGCTCACGTACACTAACAGGAGGGAAGTAAAGACTTTATCTTATTAGACATTGGTAGTGAAAATCTACAGACTTTTCTTTCTTTCTTTCTTTCTTTCTTTCTTTCTTTCTTTTTTTTTTAATTTTTTAATGTTTACTCAGTTTTGAGAGACAGAGAGCAAGCAGGGGTGGGGCAGAGAGAGAGAGGGAGATACAGAATCTGAAGCAGGCTCTAGGCTCCGAGCTGTCAGCACAGAGCCCGATGCAGGGCTCGAACTCACAAGCTGTGAGATCATGACCTGAGCCAAAGTCAGATGCCTAACTGACTGAGCCACCCAGGCACCCCTGCAGACTTTTCTTTATTGGGCACGGTGGGAAATTTATGAGGACCTTTTATAGAACAGTCTACCCCTTTAATTTGGTATTTTACCTAGTTTATTTACTCTGCTAAAATAGACCTGATTTTGCACCTGGAACATTATTTATTATTACTTGTTGGCCCCTGAGAATAGTAGTAGAAAAAGTAAATGAAGGATTAGTTGCAATGATTGCTTGGGGTTAGGGGATGTTGGACTATAGTGAAGGAATGAAAGGTACTAGGAGAAGTAGTACCCTGGGATGGAACCCAAGTGGGACTTGAAGGGAGCTGATGGACTGTGAATATAGAGTGGGTTAAAGGCCATGATGAGACTGAATCGAAGATACGGTGGGAGGCAGGTAGAAGAAGTAGAATGTTGTAGGTAGAGAGATTTGTGAGTTTAAGACCTAGGAAGGAGGAACAATTTCTAAGTATCAAGGACATTTAAGGAGTCATCCTACTACCCAGATTGTCAGATAACTATATTGAGAAACTGAGGCCAAGGTGTTAGAAGAGTAAACAGCATGGATGTTGAAATCTCCAAAATTTTAATCCTCAACCCCAGGATATTGCATTTTTGAATCCAGTTTCTGGATTTCCCCTTTGTCATAGCAGATTTACCTCATGTCCCGAATGTTTCTCCTTCCTCACATACACCTGAAACTTGACTAGCACTAACGTGCATGGAGATTTAAGTACCTTTTCTTTGGTCAAATAACTTCTTAATAGCAGAGCCAGAGCTAGAAACCTCAATTTCCCACTTTTGGTCCATTCTGCCATTTGTTGTGTACCTTCTAAAAGGCATTAAGAACCTTAATTAGTTCTTAATATTTTTTAAGAACTAACTAGTAAAGTGTTGAAATAGTATGGAGAGGCAATACTCAGAGTCTTAAAGGGGTATGCTACTCAAAAATGGGTTTGGAACTCAGCACCTAGGGGTAGAGGAGCAGTGTCAAAGCTGACTCTTCCTGCATTCAGTTCATATTCTGGGGTGACTTGGCCTTCCTGTAGGAGTCAACACTAACCAGGTGCTGACTGCCAGTTACTGAGCTGTTCCTTTTATTCAAAATAAGCATTTGAGGCACCCGCAAGGCAGTCTTGTCATATCTTACTATTCACACAGATCACCTGGGGATCTTATTAAAATTCTAGTTCTGATATAGTGGCTCCTGGGAGAGGAGTGCAAGATTGTGTATTTCTTTTTTTTTTTTTTTAACGTTTTTGAAATGTTTATTTATTTTGAGAGAGAGAGAGAGAGAGAGAGAGAGAGAGAGAGAGAGAGAAGAGGGGCAAAGAAAGAAGAGAAAGAATCCCAAGCAGGCTCCTCACTGTCAGCATGAGCCCGATGCAGGGCTTGATCCCACAAGACATGAGGTCATGACCTGAGCCAAAATCAAGAGTCAGTCACCCAACCAGCTGAGCCACCTGGGCACCTCAAGATTGTGCTTTTCTCATAAGCCTCCTGTGTATTGCCTTTGCTTCTTTTCCATATTTTGAGTTCCATACTTTGAGTAGAAAAACCCTAAAGAACTTTAGGGGAGGGACACCTGGGTGGCTCAGTCAGTTAAGCAACCGACTTCTCAGGTCATGATCTTGCGGTTCGTGAGTTTGAGCCCCACATCGGGCTCTGTGCTGACAGCTCAGACCCTGGAGCCTGCTTTGGATTCTGTGTCTCCCTCTCTCTCTGCTTCTCCCCTGGTTGCGCTCTCTCTCTCTCTCTCTCTCTCAGGAAATGAATAAACATTAAAAAATTAAAAAAACTTTAGGGGAACATAGTTTGAATATGATTTAATATGTGGTCATGCCTCTCAATATTAATTTCTTGAATTGATTAGATATTATTTTGTTCAGGCTTATTCTGAATAATTAATACTGTAGTATGGATTGATACTGCATAGTGGTTTGCTGCTTACCAGATAGTAGATAGCAGAGCCTTAGCTGAAGCTTCTTCAAACTGTCTAAACTAACGCTGTGCTGTCTAATTCATGGCTAGGTTTCCCTGGGAAAAGTAATCAAGTATATTTAGCTGACAGTGGTAAAAACTTTCAATCTGACATTACTGTCCTCCCCTCTCTCTTCTTTCTTTCAATTTATGTCATTGCTTTGAAGAAATAACACCTCCCTTTTAAAAAAGGTCTGATCTAATCGCTAATTTTCAACATTTTGTATACCGTTTCCTGGGATGGAAAGAAAACACCTTGTCTCTGGAAAATAAGTATACTTCTTTCTTCTGCCATAAAACAGTCAACCCTACCCTAAAACTGAAGAATATTAAGGGCCAATGGAAACCAGGAAAATTATGGTGACATTATCTGGGCTTGAAATAAAATAGTGCCCTTTCTAAGGCATTGGGATTTTGAGAATTTGACTCTGTTCCTGCTTATACAGGGCCTCCAAAGACTTAATTTGAAATCTGAACCAGCATACCTAATAGTTTTGAAGAGTCCCACATGTTTCTGTTGCCCTTAGGCAACTCCTCACTCTTGCTGCTGGGTGGGCTCTGAGGGTTACATATAAGACTCTACCCAAGGGCTATTCACGTACTTGATAAGGCCGGCCAGAAATTTTAAGTTTTGGTCTTGTTTTTTATTAAATTCAGTGAACATTAATTTTCCCCTTCCTTTCCCCGCTTCTTACCCAGAACAAATCCAAATGGATCAGATGAACCTGAGGATTCAGGGGCTGGTGAAAATAGGAAGGTCAATGGGAATAATTCTCCATCACTCTCAAATGGCGGTTTTAAACCTTCTAGGCCTCCAAGACCTTCACGACCACCTCCACCTACCCCACGTAGACCAGGTGTGTATTCCAGCCACACACTAGGGATGTAACTGTCAGTACTGTGACTATAAATAACGTTCTGTTTGGGAATTGATCCTCAGATAAGAATCAGGAGACTCTTTCAGGTTGGTTTTCTAGCAGTATTTTTATATTTAAGATTTTGGCCCAGAATGATCTTTCTGTAGGTAGACAAAGGTATGCTTTTCCATAAGTTTTTCCTCTAGGGAAAATCTATTGAGGCAAGTGGTTTATTGAAAATGAGAAATAAAATGAGAACCCTATGTGCATTATTCATATTGTCAGGGATCTGGTTGCTTTTCTCATTGTATCCTTTAAAAAGACAATTAGTAAATGGTGAGTAACCCAACAATGCTAAATGATATTCAGATTTTGAAGCAAAAATTATACAACCAATGAACACATTTTGTGTAGTAAAAATGTTAACAGCTCTAGGTAGAATATCCATTTTCCCTGATTAGCCAGAATAGAATCTTTAATCATTTATTATTTCCCTCTGCTAGTATGTGGACAGGGAATGTATAAAAAATTAAACCAAATATTATTAAAAAGTAAATTAGTTGTCTACAAATAATTTTCTTTTTAATGTTTATTTATTTTTGAGAGAGAGACAGAGCATTAGTTGGGGAGGGGCAGAGAGAGAGGGAGACACAGAATCAGAAGCAGGCTGCAGGCCCTGAGCTGTCAGCACAGAGCCCAATATGGGGCTCGAACTCATGAAATGCGAGATCATGACCTGAGCCAAAGTCAGATGCTCAACTGACTGAGCCACCCAGGTGCCCCTACAAATCATTTTATTAAAAACTTTGTTTTTAATTATACATCTTCCCCTGTTTGGGGTAAAAAATGTGTTAATAATATATTCCCAGTCTTTAAAATCATATACTACTTTGTCAAAATATTGGTGACTTCTCCCGGAAATTGTTTTGTCAGGTATTTCTTGAAGATGTACTATGTACAGTGCTATTGCTTAATAGTCATAACATCAAAAATTGGTCTTTGATATGCAGGGTTTCATAGAAAAGACAGTTTTAAGTATCTGAAAAATTACTAAATGAATTTATAACACCAAGGGATACCAATGCTTTCCTATTCTAAAAGTTTTTATTTCTGTGGCATCAGGAAATCAGAATTTGCATGTGCTTCATAATTAGTAAAGAGACATGGAGTAGATAGAACCCAAAAAGTTATTTTTAAAAGTTGATTTTATTTAAGTTATTTTTACCTACATGTCCACATCTTAAATTTTCTGTGTCATCTGCCTTTTAATTTTTTTTAAGTTAAAATTCTATCCTGAATTTAGATTTCTGAAAATAAAAGATTGTTGTTTTCCACAAATCTTTTATAGCATCTGTCAATGGTTCACCATCTGCTACTTCTGAAAGTGATGGATCCAGTACAGGCTCTCTGCCACCAACAAATATAAATTCAAATACATCTGAAGGAGCAACATCTGGATTAATAATTCCTCTTACTATATCTGGAGGCTCAGGCCCTAGGCCATTAAATACTGTACCTCAAGCTCCCCTACCACCTGGGTAAGTAGCTGTTTTTTGTTAACATTTGTTTGCTTTAGGCTTCTGCATATACTTATTAATAAGGAACATAATACTGAACTTCATTCTTTAAAAAAGCATCTTCAAGCAGTGGTAACTGGTTTTGGTGGGTGGGGGGTTATATCTAGAGTCAGACTGGACAAAAAAACCTCACCACATTAGCAGTCATCCTCCTCCTCATTTCCAAGGCATACTTTTTTATTTTTATTATATTTTTTTTTATTGAAGGACTCTAAACCATAGAAAGTTAACTAGTGCCAAGTAATAGTCCCCAAATTCAGATTGCTTTCTCTTTGACAGGGGAAAAAAAACCCACTTCTTAAAATACTTTTCGACCATCATAAAGTCATTATGGCAAAGTAGTAATAATTTAGGAAACTGATGGGAATACAAGCTGGTGCAGCCACTCTGGAAAACAGTATGGAGGTTCCTCAAACTAAAAATAGAACTACCCTACTACCCAGCAATTGTACTACTAGGCATTTATCCAAGGGATACAGGTGTGCGTTTTGAAGGGACACATGCACCCCCCCATGTTTATAGCAGCACTGTCAACAGTAGCCAAAGTATGGAAAGAGCCCAAATGTCCATCAATGGATGAATGGATAAAGAAGACATGGTGTACCTATACAATGGAGTATTACTCAGCAATCAAAAAGAATGAAATCTTGCCACTTGCAACTACGTGGATGGAGCTGGAGGGTATTATGCTAAGTGAAATTAGTCAGAGAAAGACAAAAATCATATGACTTCACTCATATGAGGACTTTAAAAGACAAAACAGATGAACATAAGGGAAGGGAAACAAAAATAATATAACAACAGGGAGGGGGACAAAACAGGAGACTCATAAATATGGAGAACAAACTGAGGGTTACTGGAGGGGTTGTGGGAGGGGAGATGGGCTAAATAGGTAAGGGGCACTAAGGAATCTACTCCTGAGATCACTGTTGCACTATATGCTAACTAATTTGGATGTAAATTTTAAAAAATAAAAAATAAAATTTCAAAGTAAATAAATAAATGGCTTATGGAAAAAAATAATTTAGGAAACTGATAAAATTAGTACTCAACCCCATTTTAATCTCCACTAATTATTTGACTTTTTTTATAATTTTTTTTTTTTTAACGTTTATTTATTTTTGAGACAGAGAGAGAGCATGAACGGGGGAGGGGCAGAGAGAGAGGGAGACACAGAATCGGAAGCAGGCTCCAGGCTCTGAGCCATCAGCCCAGAGCCCGACGCGGGGCTCAAACTCACAGACCGCGAGATCGTGACCTGAGCTGAAGTCGGATGCTTAACTGACTGAGCCACCCAGGCGCCCCACCACTAATTATTTTAAAAATTAATAATACTCTAGTAATTTATGTACATATATATATTGTGACATTCACATTAATCCAGAGCTTGGAATCTAATTAAAATTAATTGGCTGATAAATTAATAAACCCTTATGAAATTTTTAATTGCTAAACATATTATTTGTCTGCATAGTTGGGCCATTTTCCTTTTGCAAAACCTACACGGGAAGCCAAATTAGAAAGTTATTTGTACAAGGGATTACCATACAGAAACTGGTACTCTCCAAAGTAATTGGTACTTTTTTTTTTCCTTTTAAGTTTGTTTATTTATTTTGAGTGTGCACACTTAAGCAGAAGAGGGGCAGAGAGAGTGGAAGAAAGAATCCCAAGCAGGCTCCATGCTGTCAGCCTAAACCAAGAGTTGGACACTTGAGCCATCTAGGTGCCCCTAATGTGATTGGTACTTCTAAGCTGTGATGGCTTATTCCTGTCTTCCTCACTTTGGGGATTAACATACCAAGGAGACTAGAATACCCAGATTGACTTTGTCTGTTAAACTATGCAGAGACATATCTGATAAAGTCTTAGTTTTTGATTTCAGTTCTTCTGGAATGCAAATAGTGCTTTGCCCTTGGCTCAGTCTTTCTTCAGATTTCATAACATTAATTACAAGCATTTTTCCCCACTAAGTTTTGCACATGCCATGATCAGATTGAGATAGACTTTATCTCCTGAGTGCATCTACCTCAGACCTCTTTAGAAATACAAGGAATATGGGGCGCCTGGGTGGCTCAGTCGGTTAAGCGTCCGACTTCAGCTCAGGTCATGATCTCGCGGTCTGTGGGTTCGAGCCCCACGTCAGGCTCTGTGCTGACAGCTCAGAGCCTGGAGCCTGTTTCAGATTCTATGTCTCCCTCTTCCTTGACCCTCCCCTGTTCATGCTCTCTCTGTCTCTGTCTCAAAAATAAATAAATGTTAAAAAAAAATTTTTTTTTTAAAGAAATACAAGGAATATCTTGAGCAGATACTTCTGCAGAAGAAAGCTTACTTACTCTGTCATCCTCAGGATACCAGTCTTGCCTTTATTCATAAATTCTTTTGGTATCTTCTTTATATATTGACATACTTATTTTTCTCAGTTCTTTAATGTGGTCATATAAGAGAAAAAAGCAAAGACAAGTGCTATAGCAGCCTTTTAAATTTTGTGCTTAAGTTGGGAGCAGAGAGTGGACCAGCATGGGCGAGTTTACTACGTAGATCATATTGAAAAAAGAACAACGTGGGACAGACCAGAACCTCTACCTCCTGGGTAAGTATCTGAATTAAGGAAGAAGAAAAGTATTTATTTAGAACTATGGATATATCTGTGCAAAATCTTCCTTGTATTCCTACTTTTCCTCTTCCTTTCAGCCTTTTCTGTATCCTCTTTGTGTTGTGGTAGATGCAACTAGAAAGAAGAGAGAGAATTGACTGAGCATGATGATGAGCAATGAATTGATTTTCATTCATTTCTGACCTCAAGATTCTATAGGTCTTGCTATTTCCAAGTTTTCCTTTCTATACTTCATTCAAATCACAGGGTTTTAGAATTAGTTTCATCAAGAGTAATTATTTAACTGAATAAGAATTATATCCCCTATCATATATATGAAGATAAAGTCTATTAGTACATAATAGTGAAGTAATTGTAGAATAGTTGGAGCAATAAAAGGATATATTAATACATGATGTTAAGCATTTATCATTTACATTCTAGGAAGTGGAAAAAAATACTTGTGTTCAAGGGAAGTCAGTAGCAAACTTGGGGACATGTTTAATCTTGCTAGTAATCTCAAGTACACACATGAAAGGTATTGTTTCACTTGTTAAATTAGCAGATAGTATCCAGTATTGATGAGATTGTAGAGAAACTTTACCACATAACATTGCGAGTGGTAGTATAAATTAGTTACAACTCTTGCAGGAGGTATCTATAACTATAGTAATGGACTATAGTAATCCTCTCCAGGAAATTTATCCTAAGAGGTAAATGCAAGGAAGAAAAAAAATTGGTGTATTAAACGTATTTATTATTTTACTTTTTGTAATATGAGAATATTAGAAACAACCATAAATAACAAAGTAGAAATCACCAAGTTATTGTATTAATGTTTACTTAATATTATGCACCCATTTGAAATGATCAGTAGTTGTAATCTTATAGAAAAAGTTGTGTCCCTATTAGAATTGCAACAGTGAGAAGAACATTGGAAAGAAAATGAGAACTTTTTTCTTAATTACTGTTTGAGACTTACTCACTGAATATACATTGTTGTTTTTAAAACCTGGTACATATTAAGAACTTTTAAGAGAAATTTTTAGAAACTTCCTTTTATATTCACTTAAAGACCATTAAAAATATATATAAAATAAAAGAGTTCAGGTAAATGAAAAGTAGTTTAAGGTAAAATCTTACCAATCCTGCACCAGGGCCAAGATGAAGTCCTGTTCAGTTCATATCTGTATCACAAATAATTGTTGAATTAGGTTGTTTTTGTCCTGATTTAGCTGGGAACGGCGGGTTGACAACATGGGACGTATTTATTATGTTGACCATTTCACAAGAACAACAACGTGGCAGAGGCCGACATTGGAATCTGTCCGGAACTATGAACAGTGGCAACTCCAACGTAGTCAGCTTCAAGGAGCAATGCAGCAGTTTAACCAGAGATTCATTTATGGGGTAAGCAGCCTGCTACACTATAAATTTAAGAGTACTAGACTTTAACCTTTCTTTTTTTCTTCATATGAAATGTTAAGTACTAAAAAGACAAGTAAGATGGCACCCAGTTGTTGCTGTTGATAAATATATATTTAGACCTTGTCTCGAGTATTCTGTGCCTGTGATCTATTCTTACCTCTTTGAAACTTCTGAAATTCAACTTCCTTTGCTTTGTTAGTATCAAAACTAAAAAGTAATTAGGAAAACTTAAAATTCATGGATAAAAGAATAATAAAAATAAACCCAAGCAGTGTGAAGAGAATTAAAACAGTTTTAAATTTCATATTGCCTCACTTATCAGAATATTTGAAGGTTTTGGCTCTAAGAGCACTTGACTGTTAAGTGGCTATATAGAACTGATGACAGAATTGAATCATTTTGTAACATATGAAAATAAAGTTAACCTAATACATTGGTGCTCTAGGAGACTAAAGAAATTGGATTCCTTGTATGATTATTCTAAATATATTTTTCTGGTTTCAAAATTGTATTAACTTTCGTATGCAAACATCTCCTTTCTGGAAATGGTTTAAGTTTTACATATTTTCCTTTAGAGTAATATTGCAATAATAGCAAAAAGTTCACCAAAGTGTATTAACATTTTATTACGTAGTCTTTGATGCTAGGAATTTTATAGTCTCTCAAATCATAAAGTATTACAGATCTTTTCTCTGAAGAAAGGAAAATGGTTCTTGGAGAAATTTGATTCTGTGTGCCAAACAAGAAGGATTTATTTGAGTAATACATAGAACTTAAACAGGAGAAAATCTCTCCAAGAGTTCAGGAGAAGCTGACCTGCTCCGTTACCATTTCTTCCCTTTCACCAACAATGGTAGCATCCCTGTTAGAATACATCAGAGTAAAAGCCTGTCCTCTGTAGGCATTATTTTTCCCTCTTTTCTCCATATTCCTATCTATTTCTTGGACCTCATCACCATAATAGTTTTCATTCACTGATAGAGACAAATTCATCTTTTTTTTTTTTTTAATGTTTATTTATTTATTTTGAGAGAGAGAAAGAGAGAGAGAAAGAGAGAGACAGCACAAGTGGGGCAGGGGCAGAGGGAGAGGGGGAGAGAGAATCCCAAGCAGGCTCCATGCTGTCAGCGCAGAGCCCGACATGAGTCTTGATCTCACAAACTGTGACATCATGACCTGAGCTGAAACCAAGAGTCGGATGCTTAACCAACCGACTGAGCAACCCAGGTGCTCAGACAAATTCATCTTTATCAGCAGCCTTCCCTTCGCTACCTGGTTTTGATTAAGATACTTTATCTCATATGACAATTTTTCCTTCCACCTTCTATAGGCAACTGTTACTGTATTTCTCCCCAGTGGTTTTAGATGTGAAATTAATTTGTCTTTTGTCTACCTTACCCTTTTCATTTTTTTTTTCCCTGTACTGTTTTACATCTTCCTTTCTTTCTAAATTATAATCACCTTTGGTATGCCTGGCCAAATTTCTTCTAGGTTTGAATGCCTAGCTTGCCTGCCTTCTTTAAAGCAATTTTCCACATGGGAGTCCAGTGGAAAGAGCATGGGCTTCAGAGTCAGACATATGGGTTCGAATCCTGGTTCCACAGTTACTTTCTCTATATGACTTTGAGTAAGTTACTTAATCTCATCAAGACTCATTTACTTTAACTATTAATGTATGAAGATACTTCAGAGGGTTTTTTTGTTTTTTTGAGGTTTCTGTAAAATAAGGTTCCTAATATGATTAGGACATATTAGATGCATAAAAATGTTAGTTTTCATTTTTTCTTTCCCTCATATCCACATTGTATATGTGTGCTTTAGCTTACTTTTACAGTACTTCATCTTTTTTTTTTTTTTTTAAGTTTATTTATTTTGAGAGAGAGAGAGTATGAGCAGGGGAGGGGCAGATAGAGGGGGAGAATTTCAAACAGACTCCAGGCTGTCAGCTCAGAGTCCAATGCAGGTCTTGAACCCACAAAAACTGTGAGATCATGACCTGAGCCGAAATCAAGAGTCAGATGATCAACCAGTGAGCCACCCAGGTGCCCCAACAGTACATGATCTTTTAAGACATTCTTTTTAGAGACTGATTTAGCATATTTCCAGAACACCAACAATGTACATTGCTTCATTGTAAACTTCACCAGTTTGATACTTGGAATCTTTGGAACTTTTCTTGAATTGCATCTTTTACCTCATTGTGCATGTTCTATTTTTTTTCTTTTCTTTTTCCCCCCTCTTATCCAAAAGAATCTGACCATCTTCCTGAAATTTTCCTCTTGTTACAGAATACTTTTAAATCCTAACTTAAACAGCCTATTTTAGTTACCCTTAACATAGCTAGCAGTAACTGAATAGCTAGCAGTAACTGAATTGAATGAATTGAACATTCTTAATATCAACTACTTAAAAAGGGGTGGGGTGGTTGGTGACATATTGCTGAGAAAGTCTGTTTTATTAAATGGCCTTTGTTCCGGGTCAATAGACTGTTATACACCTAGCTTCTTTTTTTTTTTTTTTTTTTTTGAGAGAGAGAGAGAGAGAATGTGTGAGCGGAGGGGTCTCAGGGAGGGGAGAGAATCTTAACTAGGCTTCACACTCACTGGAGAGCCCAACATGGTGCTCAATCCCGTGACCCTGGGATCATGACCTGAAACTGAAATTAAGAGTCAGAATCTCAACTGACTGAGCCACCCAGACACTCTGCATTTTTTTAAAAGTAGGCTGCACACCCAACTCATTACCCCAAGATCAAGAGTCACACGCTCTACTGACTGAGCCAGCCAGGCATGCCCCTACACCTAGTATGTTTAACCTCAGAATGGAAATGATTGATGATGGAACATTGTATAATGGCTCTTCCTGGCCACAGGTTTCTTCCTGGCCTGTGGTTTCAACATGTATGTCCCCAACTTATTTAACCAGGGAGAGCCAGTGGAATGGGCTAGGGTCTTAGAAAGTTATCAAAATAGTTTGTCATATGCCAGACTTTTCAGACATGTTCCATAACCAGGGTTCAGACCTTTTATGGTGTTTCTTCCTGGCGTCTCTGCGCTCACCCCTTTTCATAATTGTGTCTGTCTGGAGGAGCAAGGCCAATTCTTGACAGGTCTGTCTTCCAAGAGCTATTAAATCAGAAATAGAGTATCTCATGTGCTTTAAAACTTTGACAGTTAATCCAGTTTCTGTAATAAGTCAATGACAAGGAGAAAAAAAAAAAAAAAAAACAGACAGTAGGGGGAACTGCTATAGATCAAGACTTAAGAGATTTGGCCAAATGTAATGTGAGGACTTAATTAGTGATTGGGTATTAGAAAATAAAATTAACATAAATTCTTTGTTAGGTGTGATAAAAATATTATGGTATGTAAGATGTCCACAAATTTTAGAAAGACATAGGGGTAAAATGACTCAATGATTCAGCAAAGAAGAGAGGGATAAAAAGAAAATTTGGCAAAGTCTTGATAGTTGTTGAATCTTCATGCTGGACATATGGGGTTCACTTTCCTTATTTTACTTGTATATTTTTTTCTATTAATAATTTTTGTTTGAAAAGCAGTCTATTTGCTTTTATCTTACTAAAGGAGAAAGGTTTTAACCAAATCTTCCTCTGAGATACCTCTGAGAGATATATTATCTTCACTTTATTATACATTTAAACCAGAACATACCCATTAACCCTGCACAGAGTCACTATGGCTTTGGCTTCTCTCTTACCAGTGGTTGACTCCTTTTTCCATATAATTTCCTTTTATCTAGCCAAACTTCTCTGTCTCCACCAATGTGGTCATTGGAAATAGAAATTTAAGAAGTCTTCTATACAGATCTAGGCTTGTTGACTTTCAAACTGGAATTCTTTCTTTTTACTCATCTGACAGCTTGTTCTTCCTGCTCCCCGACTCCCATGGTATATACAAATATACCATGTTTTGTATTTAATTCTGAGTTAGAAATACAAGGTTATTGTCAGCCATCCAGTGATTCTGAGTACTGTTTATAAATGACTCTTTGGGAATTTATATATTTCTCTAATTACTCATTTGTAGCTGAAGAAGAAGAAAATGGTCCTTTGGGGTTGAGGATTATGTATTTGTAATATTTAAATTTCAAGTAATTTCAAGCATTAATGTTTGCAAAGATTTTCTTTCTTTACCAGAGTGTATTGGCATTTATCCACTGACCATGTGACACATCTCTTAAGATGTGAACTCTGTAAGAGTGTGTTATGTTACATATGGCCGGAGAAGGACATACTAGAACTCATAACCTTGCTTTCAGGTTATCTGATTAAGTTGTTCATTATTTCACCTTTTTGTTGTTGTTGTTATTCTTTTTTAGAATCAGGATTTGTTTACTACATCGCAAAATAAAGAATTTGATCCCCTTGGTCCCCTGCCTCCTGGATGGGGTAAGTGACATGATTCTTTTTAATTGCATTTGGTCATTTTAAAAATCAGGTATTTATGGATGGTAGCCTGTTCTTGCCTGAATGAATGTCTGGAGGCTTTTTGGGTGTGTTAGTTTAATTCAGAGTGCCAAGTGGGTATTAAATTGCCCAAAAAGGCATTAAAGTTCAAGTTGACTTTCTTATTATAATTAACTTATATTGGAATTCAGAATTATTTTACTCTTTTAAAGGTTAAAAATATTTTGCTCACATAGCAATAAAAAGAAATGGATTATTGATACAGCAATCTGAATGGACCTCAAAGGCATTATGCTTAGTGAAAAAAACTCAATCTTAAAAGATTACATACTGTATGATTCATTTTATGTAATATTTTCAAAATGGCAAAATTACACAAGTGGAAAGCAGATTAGTAGTTGTCAGGAGCAAGAGCCAGTTGTAGGTGGGTGCAAATACAGGAGTTAATAATATAAGTAGTTCTTACGTGGTGGTGAAATAGTTCTGTATCTTAATCGTGGTAGTAATTACACGAGTCTATATATATGGGTTAAAAGTGCACAGAACTATACATTCGTATTAATGAATTCAGCTTAAAAATTGGTGAAAATGGAATAAAGTCTAGAGTTAACAGTAACATACCAGTGTCAGTTTCCTGATTTCAATACCGTACTATGGTTATATAAGATATTACCATGGGGAAAAACTGGTGAAGGATCTGTGAGATTCTTGGAATGATTTATGCAACATCCTGTAATAATTATCTCAAAATAAAAAGCTTAAATATTTTGACCACATTTATGCTTCTAAAACACTGTTCATGGGTGCCTGGGTGGCTCAGTCTGTTGAGCGTCCGACTCTTCATTTCAGCTCAGGTCATGATCTCATGATGGTATCAAGCCCCTGCACTGACAGCAGGGAGTCTGCTTGGGATTCTCTCTCCCCCACCTGTGTGTGCGTGTGTGTGCATGCACGCATGTGCTTTCTCTCTTTCTCAAAATAAATAAACTAAAAAAATAAAAACACTGTTCAGAGTGGGTGAGTTGATGTAATCTTGAAAGAAAGTGAAAAAGGGAACATCTTATGCTGGTGACATTGTGCCTTGCACTGGTGGACATGGCATGTTCTATTAATTCAACTTTGTTAATAGATTTTAAGATGGGCCTACTCTACCAATTTTGTTTTATAGTATTATATAAGTCATAGCATAGTAGCAAGGTTCCAGAATAAACATGGCTTCATAGTTTTGCATGGAAGCTGAAGAGAGTTTAGAAAGTAGAAAACAGCAAACCCATTTATGGAACTATCTTTAAGAGCCACAGATATTTCATAATTTGGGGGCTAAATTCCAAAATTAATATTTCTAGATAGTCTTGTTGGGAGGCACTGGCCTTTAAAATACATTGCTCTAGCATTACTTTATTGAGGAATGGAGAAAAAAAATGATGTGTCAACATCACATGAATCTGGACAGTAAATGATACTGAATACTGTGAGAAGCCCCATTGCTCTTAGAGTTATTTATCTTTAACACTCTTGTGAGACAGATAAAAAATGTAATAGATCATACTTATAACTGTTATTGCTATTATCGTGTAACAAAGGGAGGGCATATGAAAGTGAACTGTGAATTTCTGTTTCACCAAAGCCTGGCAGTATGATAAGGAGTCTTGTGTGTGAGTTTCAGAGTGGAGAATACATGGTTGGTATGAAGTACTTTAGAAAAGGGGATGTTGCCTTTATGAAGCATATTGAACTAGACCTGTCAGATTGCATTCCTACACATGGATGATTTTCCCAGCTTTATTTCTAGAATTGTCATATGTCCATGTTACAGAGGAGAAATTGATGCACTGAAAGGATATATCTGAAGGTCATGTGTTATCCTCTTGATTTTATTGCAAATAAACCATGACCCAATTAGCTTTTGTCAGAAGCACAGACCATTTTACTCCTTCTCCAGAGCAGCTGTAGGAAAAAATGGCCCGTTGCCCATAGAAGCATGAATTGTTGGCTATGTTGCCTTTATTCAAAAAAGCTTTTCCTGCAGGTTGGTGCCTTTTGTATTTATTACTATCTTCATCACTAGGATCTTTCTCATTTTCACTTTAGCCAACAACACTTCCCTAAAATACTGCCTCTAAAGACCCAATCCCAGGTTACCCAAGTTATCAGAATCTTGGCTTGCTTATTTTACATTCTGCTTCTTTTTATGTTTCACACTTCAGAAATTGAGGTATACCCCTCCTCCTAAATGAGTTTATGATCACCCTGTTACTTAGAACACTGCTTCATGACTCTCTGCCTTTGGGGCACATGCCTTATTTGTGGAACCAGTGACAACATTGGTATATTGTAACAGATGAAACTCTACCTGACATATCCTCAGGAGTGACCTAGGAAATAAAACCCCAACTTACAGCCTGTGTTTACATTCTGAAATTGACAGCATTATTTTTGTGACACAACATGTATTTTATTTTATTTTACTTTTTTAATTGTTTATCTTGAGAGAGAGAGCAAGGTGCCCCGACATAATATGTATTTGAAATCCAGCCTCCTCACCCTTTCAGACTTTTTTGTGCTTGGACTAGACATTACTGCCTCACAAGCTGACAGTGAAGAATTTTTAATACATGCAAACTAAAGAGGCTGGAGTACAAAGAATGCTTTGGTTCAACAATGTAGTCTAATAGGGCTTTGTATAACTGGTTTTACCCATCAAGTCTAAAGATATTTTCTTATTTTGAGACTTGCTGTGGAAGAATATGTAGAACAGCAATAAGCTTCTGTTTTTTACTATTTTATTCAAGTCAAGAAGTACTCTGATCTGCATTCAGGTTTGATGTTCAGTAATCTCACTATTGTTTATCACGTGACTTCTTTCAACAAAGGAAGAAATCAACTCTGTAGCCCAGTACTCTCATTAAAAGCAGATGAGCCTTCAGTATGCAAGTACATCCACCTTTTTGAATTTTGTTTTTCACAGTTTGTTCCAAGAATTGCTGGTATCAGCAGTGTATACTTAGAACATAGATAGAAAATCAGTTTTCTATTAAATTTATCCTGCCTCATGTTAACTTTTGAAGAGAAAATTGCTCATCCTGAAATCTGAACTTATATGGCAGCTATACATTTAGGGTATTACTTTTAGATTTAAAAAAATTACTTCAAAATTATATGAATACAAAAAAAGTACAGATTTTGCAAATATATTTAAAATTTTTAAATTTAATATGTCTGCCAAGAATATTAACTAATATTATCGTGTAGCCAGCTATAGCACTGTGGATGCTTCTTTTTGCTTCAGAGACAGACTTAAAGTTGGTTACATTTTACACTGAAAATGCCATGAGCAGCAAGGCCAGTATTAATATTCACAATGTATCACAAGATGCAGAATCCCGTTTGTCTGTATATTATGCACACTTGGGGTTCTATTTCCATTTTAGGCTCAAATGATGTAGAAAGTACCTGAGATGTCAGGATGGGGTTCATGATACTCACCAGCATACCCCTTCTAACCTCACATATCCTTACTCTACTCAAAATCATGAAATTAGTGCTGGAGATATAGTTAAAAGTTACCAAATACTAACTTGACATAGCTGTATAATTTGGCCTAAGATTTGTCCTGCAATAACTTGCTTAGAGAATGATTCAAGGGACCTAAATGTTACTTGAAAAATAGATATCAATTTTTCAAACCATATGAAATTAAAAATGGCTTTATCAGCTTGGGATTAACCTTAAAATTTTGTTTGAAATTGTTAACTTTTAGAAACTATGTTTTTTTAATGTTGGAATCCATTCTATATTCTTTGCTACTTCACTTAATTCATTTTGAGACATCAAAAAAAAATTCAGGTACAGGAATTATCTTTTGATGAAGAATTAATTAGTAATAGAACAGAGAGGTCAATAGTTCAAAACAACAGAGCTTAAAAATTTTTAAACTATTTGGTTATTAAAAGAGAAAATGATATCTGCATGTCTTCTAAGCCCTAATGAGAAAGCTCAGGGATACAGGGAAAATTTTGTAGGACGGGATAAGAAAACAAGAAGAATCCTAAATAAAGCAAGAGGCAGACAGGAAAAGAAGTAGCAGTTTCAAAGCCAATATATTAAAAAACTGAGCACTCTGTCCAGCCTTTGTGTAGACAGTAGGATTTGGAAACTGAGTGTATTAACGAACAGAGTATATTTTGGAACACTGTCTTCCCTAGTTGAATAATGCCTAGCAATTAACAAAGAAACAAGTTGTGTCCCCCAACCATTATTATTTTAAGAAATGAGTTGATGGGGTATGCAAAAAAAATCCCTGAATAGAGACCTGAGTTTCCATTCTCTCACTGCTACTTAGTTCTGAGATTTTGGGCAGATCACTTAACCTATCCAAGTTTCCTTATCTTCCAGATAAACTGAAACCGTCTACTCCTGGGACTGTTAAGGATAAAATGAGGTCATGTATGAAAAGTTAAAACGTTAATTATTCTTGCTGCCTTTGGTTAGATTGAACAGAAAGGTCCTGGGGGCAGGACATTGTGAATCAAATCTATTCAGTTTCTAGACTGTAATGATATTTTTATGACTCTAGCAAGTATATGAATTTAATACTCAAAGAATAAATCAAATCTTTTAAAGTTGTTATTTAAAAACTACAGGGGCCCCTGGGTGGCTTAGTCAGTTAAGTGTCCATCCAACTTTTGGTTTCAGCTCAGGTCATGATCTCACAGTTTGTGAGTTAGAGCCCTATGTCCAGCTCTGTGCTGAGAGTGTGGAGCCTGCTTGGGATTCTTTCTCTCTGCCCCTTCCCTTCTTTTGTACTTTCTCTCAAAAATAAACAAACATTAAAAATTAAAAAAAAAATTTTTTTTTTTAATGCTTATTTATTTTTGAGAGAGAGAGACAGAGCATGAGCAGGGGAGGGGCAGACACACACACACACACACACACACACACACACACACAGAATCTGAAGCAGGCTCCAGGCTCTCAGCTGTCATCACAGAATCTGACACGGGGCTTGAACTCACGAGCTGTGAGATCATGACCTGAGCCAGACCTGAGCCTGAAGTCAGACGCTTTACCAACTGAGCCACCCAGGTAGGTGCCTCCCCGCCCCCATTTTAACTACAAAATCCATGCAATGACAAATGGGCAAATTCAGCACATTTTATTTTACTTTGTAGAAGACTATGCCAACTCTAACACTTCGCTTTTTTTTTTTTTTAAGAGAAGAGAACAGACAGCAATGGTAGAGTATATTTTGTCAACCACAACACTCGTATTACACAATGGGAGGACCCCAGAAGTCAAGGGTAAGAAACTTTCAGTTACTAGTATATAGATAACCTCTTAAATATCGTACCCTGTTTCTGACTCAGTTATGAGAAAAATCAAGTTATGTGTTCTTTCCTCAAAGTTCTTAAACATTGCTCACCCATATACTTTAGAAAGAGAAAAAATTATATGATTTCATGTAATGAATGTGGCTTTCTTGAGAGCAGGGGAAAGAGCTTTCTGGTATATATAAATATACTGTGTATTCAAAGATTCTTATTTATAATTAGTAAGACTAGATTACTAATTCTAAAGCAGGGTTTTGCAACCTGGGATCACTGGACAGAATTCAGGGAATATGTGACTTAGGAGGGAATAAATACAGATTCAGTTTTACTAACGTTTACCTGAAATCAAGTGTTTCCTTCTGTTGTGATTGTAAACTGTAACCCTAGTAGAATTAGCAATGCCTAGGATTTTGCCATCATAGAAATCCTAGGTTTTTAATACCATATTGCAGTTGTTATAGTTATCTCAGAATACTGTTTACATAGATCATTGCAGGAACTTGCTAGTCAATATAGTAATGAAGAGACACATACTATTATTACAAGTTTGTCTTCTGTTATTGAAGTACGGTTGACATAAAATATTCTCTTAGTTTCAGGTGTAGAACATAGTCATTTGACATTTATATACATTATGAAATTATTACCACAATAAATCTCGTTATCCTCCTTCACCATACAAAGTTATTACGACATTACTGACTATATTCCCTTTGCTGTACTTGACATCCTGTGACTTATTTTATAACTGGAAATTTGTATCTCAAAGATGAATTTCTTTTTAAAGTTTTGGTAACTGTGTATATACTTGATTTTTTCTTTGTAGCATTATGTAACAGTATACGTATTAGTTTGCTAGAGCTGCCTTAACAAAGTACCACAAATTAAGTGGCTTCAACAATAGAAGTTAGTATCATAGTCCAGGAAGCAGGGTGTAGGCAGAGCTTTCCTCCCTCTGAAGGTACTAGAGAAGGATTTGTTCCAGACCCTTCTCCTAGTTTCTGATAGTTTGGTTTGTGGCAGCACAGCTGGAGTTTTCACATAGCATTCTTCAGGTCTGCATGTCTCAGTGTCCAAATTTCCCCTTTTTATAAGGATACCAGCCGTATTGGATAATGGCCCACTGTACTCCAGTATGATCTCATCTTAACTAATTATGTCTGCGATGACCCTGTTTCCAAATAAGGTCACATTCTGAGGTACTGAGGGTTAGTACTTCAATGTAGGAATTTGCAGGTGGACACAGTTCAGCTTATAATAAAATCTAATGTGCATTTATCAGACCACCTGAGGGTTCCACTCTGCAAGGAATGGAGGTTCTATAAATGGAACTTCTATAAAGTCAGAGAGCAGTCTCCACAAGATTGTTCTTACTTCACACCAACCGGGTACGAATTCAGGGGTTCCCACAACCACTTTCAGGTTTGATAACTCACTTGAGAGACTAGAACTCACTGAAGCTTGTTATACTCACAGGTACATTTATTGCAGGGAAAGGGTACAAATTACAGCCAACAGAAGGAAGAGATATAAGGGCAGAATGGGAGAGGATTCCAAACACCCAGAATTGATGTGAAACAGTATGCATGGAGTATTGCCAACCAGGGAATCTGAGTCTCTGATATCCAGAGTTTTTATTGGGACTCCCATCACATACTGCCTGCTTAGCTAACCTTTAGTCTCCAGCCCTTCCCCAGAGTTTGAGCTAATATAGTATCTTCGGTTTCTAGTTACTCCAGAGGTTGGAACTGATAAGGGGTGTCCCAAACCCTCCATCATAAATCACATTGTTGACGGTCTGGTGTTCACAGTTCCCAAGCAAACAAAGATACTCATGACAGGCAGGACATTCCAGAGGCCTGGAGATCACCAGTAGTGGAGCACAGAGGCCAGATCTCTCTTTTGGTCTAATTTATTCTTCACACATTCTCTTCCTGAAAGTTTTAAGAAAAACTATTTCTGGATACTAACAAATCAACATTTTTTTATATTGTTGTGATATTTAACTTAAATATTTCAATTTCCCAAAAAGGAATAATTAAGAATTTCAGGGGCGCCTGGGTGGCTCAGTCGGTTAAGCGTCCGACTTCAGCTCAGGTCACGATCTCGCGATCCATGAGTTCGAGCCCCGCATCGGGCTCTGTGCTGACAGCTCAGAGCCTGGAGCCTGTTTCAGATTCTGTGTCTCCCTCTCTCTGACCCTCCCCCGTTCATGCTCTGTCTCTCTCTGTCTCAAAAATAAATAAACGTTAAAAAAAAAAATTTTTAAAAAAAAAAAAAAAAAAAAGAATTTCAAAGGTAACATTTTAAATTGCTCTTTAAAATTCTCTCTTGAAGGACAGAATAGACCATGTAACCTTTCTGTAATTTGCTACCATATTTTGTTCTTCCTTGGACCTTTAAAGTTTTAGAACTAAAGTGAGAATCATATTTTAATAAATAATACAAATGACCCAGTTCTATCCAGCTTGTTTTGTTTTCAAGACAACTTGTTACTGAGCCTATCTTGCAAATATAATTCTAACAAATAAGTGTTACCTTTAAAAAATTCTTGGTAGTCTATTTTATCTGACATTTCTATTCAGTTCTGTGAATAAAGCGAAATGTTCTTAACCCTTTGACATAGTTTACAAAATACTGTTCTAGAGAGTGGTTCTCGGCCTTTGTTTTTCTGAAGTACACTTGATGAAAATGACAGTCCTGCAGTAATAGTGGCTCTCTAAAACCAGTCAGCTTAAATACCTCCAACCCCTCCCTTTCTTCCTTTCTGATGAGAAGTTGAACATTTCTAGTTTTTTCTCTCTCACTAAACCCAACAGATGAGAAAATTGGAGCTATTACATCTAACTAGCAAAAAAGACTGGCTGCCATTAGGACAATACACAAACAACAAAGGAAGTGTTCACTAGTTCCCTACCCATTGTAGTGTAATATTAAAATTTTGTTCAATGTTTTTTTTTTATTTTAGAGACAGAGCATGAGCAGGAGATGGGCAGAGAGAGAGAGAGAGAGGGAGACACAGAATCTGAGGCAGGTGACAGGCTCTCAGCTGTCAGCACAGAGCCCAACGCAGGGCTCAAACCCATGAACCATGAGATCATGACCTGAGCTGAAATTGGATGCTTAACCGACTGAGCCACCCAGGCGCCCCTAGTATAATACTTTAAAATGTAAAATTTCTGGGGTGCCTTGGTGGCTCAATTGGTTGGGTGTATGACTCTTGATTTCGGCTTAGGTCATCATCCTAGGGTCGTGGGATCAAGCCCTGCATTGGGCTTCATGCTGAGGGTAGAGCCTCCTTGGGATCTATCTCCCTCTGCCCCTCTCCCCTACTCACGTGCTTGCTCTCTCTAAAAAATAAGAATGTAAAAATTTCTTAGGTTCACTAGTAAGCAGTTTTGAATATTTATGCTAATGGCTTGATTATTTTAATGTGTAACAAATAAAAATTCACTGTTGCCTTCTAATCTGGTTTCTGTTTTAAAACATGTGGTATTGCAGGGTGGGAAGTTGTTACCAGACACATAAACTGAAAAAGTTGATAAATGCTATGCTAGCAGTATGAAGGAAGTACTTTGAGAGACCCAAAGATAATGAGTAGTATATAGTAAGAGGAATACTCATAGTTAACAATTTGAAGGCTTACTATGTGCCAACACTTTTTACTTGTATTGTCTCATTTATTCCTCTTACAGTCTTATTACACAGACGTTCTTAACAAACTGAAGTTTAGACAGATTAAGCGAAGTCTAATGATAGGTATCAAAGAAGTGGTTAGAAATACTTAAAGAACAGTTGAGTTGCCTTAACAAAGGGATAATTAAGATATTCTGGACAAGGGGAAAGGCTTCACTTGGAGGTGTGACTGATCATGTCTTATTTAGGGAAATGGTGCATAGCACTACACTGAAATCACAGGGTTTGTGAAAGGGAGTTGGAGGTAGAATGCAGGGTTAAACCTGAAAGGGAATGTTGAGGGCCGAGTGAGTGCCAGGTGGAGTTCAGGGCTCCTTGCTAGTGGTGAACAATGGATATAACTTTAAGGAGAGAACTAATTTGATCGGATCTCTGTTTTAGTATTCTGTCAGCAATATGAAGTATGTGTAGGACCAGAGTGAGACTAGAGGCAGGAAAACCAGTTTGGTGGCTACTGTGAAAGTTGAGAAGAGAGATGAATAATGCCGAGATAAGGATGTTCTTGGGGATTGAAAACAGTAATGAATATGAGGCTTCAAAAGCAGAATGGGCAGAACTTGGCTACCAAAAGATGTTTAGGTGGCTTATTGGAATATAGGCTAATTAGATAGCTGAAAACTGAGTAGTGGTTCCATGAACCCATTGACAGGTTTAACATGCTTGTAGGATATCTAGATAGAGAAGTCTAGTAAACTACGGGGAACACTGGACTAAATGATCTGAATGATGCTCCATTTATGGGTAATTTTTGTTTTGTGTACTTGAGAAACAAACAGCTCTTCAACACTTTTTATTTGTATTTTTTCCTACGTTTTGTAGTCAATTAAATGAAAAGCCCTTACCTGAAGGCTGGGAAATGAGATTCACAGTAGATGGAATTCCATATTTTGTGGACCACAATAGAAGAACAACCACCTATATTGATCCCCGCACTGGAAAATCTGCTCTGTAAGTTTTCTAAACATCGTAGATTAAAAGTAAAACTGATTACTGAGATTTTGTTGTAAAGATTTTAATTAGCAAGGAGCGCAAATCTTACTGTTTCTTGAGTTGGCTTGCCCACAGGCCATTGTCCACTAAATATTTTGTATTTTTATTGTCCTCTTGAATAATTTCTCCTAGAGACCTTTCATATTTGTTATCGGTTCACACAGCACTAAAAAGACTATTTAAAAATTATCAGTACAATACTGCTCACCAATTAATCCCTGATATCTGATGCCTGCTTTCTTTCATTTCCATTACCTCTAACTTAAAAGTTCCTGTTACTTTGTTCTTTTCTTTTCCTTTTTTGAAAAGTAACTTTGTGTTTAGTTCTGCTTAATGTGTTTTGTTTAAGGTATTTTTGTGTGTGTGGCAAAGTACATTCACTTTGTTGCACAACCATCAATACCGTCCACCTCCAGAACATTTTTATTACTCCATACTGGAACTCTGTACCCATTAAACCATAACTTTCCCATCTTCTTCGTCCCTCAGCCCCTGATAACTCCTGTTATACTTTCTGCCTCTATGAATTTGACTACTCATATAAGTGGAATCATGGTATACGTGCTTTGTGACTGACTTATTTCACTTAGTATTGTCTCCAGGGTTCATCTGCGTTACCGTTTGTATCAGAATTTCACTACTTTTTAATGCAGAATAATATTTTATTATGTGTGTATACCACATTTTATTTATCCATCTGTTCATGGACTTTTGGGTTGTTTCCATCTTTTGACAATGTGAGTAATGCAGCAATGAATGTGAGTGTACAAATAATCTGTTCAGGTTATTGCTTTCACTTCTTTTGTGTATATATTCAGAAGTGGAATTACTGGGTCAATGGTAATTCTGGGTTTTTGTTTGTTTGTTTTTGATTTTGGGTTTTTTTTTTTTCTTTTGAGGCACTTCCAGACTGTTTTCCAAAGTGGGTACACCATTTTGCATTGCCACCAAAAGTGCACACAGGTTCCAGTTTTTCCACATCCACACCAACAGTTGTTACTTTCTGTTTGCTTGATTTTTAAAAATGTCAACTTCAGGGAATGAAGTAGCTCATGTGCTGATTGACCAAATATTTGTGTATCTTCTTTGAAGAAATGTCTATTCAACTTCTTTGCCCATTTTTTGAATCCGGTTGTTTGGTTTTTTTATTGTTGCATTTCAGAAGTTCTTTATATTCTGGCTATTAATCCCTTGTCACATATATCATTTGCAAATATTTTCCCTATTCTGTGCATTCACTAAAGTGTTAGCTCTTAGATGTAGGTTTTGGGTCCATTTTTAGTTAATTTTTATTCATGGTGTTAGCAAAGGGTCTGACTTCTTTTTTTTAGCAAGTAGATATCCAATTTTCCCAACACCATTTGTTGAAAAGACCATCTTTTTCCCCATTGAATGGTCTTGGCACCCTTGTCAAGAATCTTTTGCCATGTATATGCAAACGTTTATTTCTGGACTTTCTATTCCATTGGTCAGTATGTCTGTCTTTATCCTAGTACCATATTGTTTTGATTACTATAGGTTTTACTAAATTTTGAACTCATCCAAGTTCTTTTTTGATACTGCTTTGGCTTTTCAGGATCCCTTTAGATTTCATATGATTTTAGGATAGATTTTTCTGTTGTTGCAAAAAAAATGTCACTGTGATTGAGATTGCATTGAATTTGTAGTTCTCTTGGGTTTGTTTTGACATCTTAACAGTAGTACATCTTCTAAGCCATGAACATAGGGTGTCTTTACATTTATTTGTTTTCTTTAATTTCTTTCACCAATGTTTTTGTAGTTTTCCAGTGTCCAAGTCTTAGTTTATTCGTGAGTTGTTGTTTTTTTTTTTTTATGCTATTTGTAAATGGAATGGTTTTCTTAACTTTCTTTTCAGATTATTGATAGTGTATAGAAATGCAACTGATTTTTGTGTTGTTTTGTATTCTACTTTGCTCAGTGTACCTACTCTAGTAGTTTTTTTTTTGTCTGGAATCTTTAGATTTTCTTAATATAAGATTATACAATCTTCAAACAAAGATAAATTTTACTTCTTCCTTTACAATTTGGATGTCTTTTGTTTCTTTTTCTTGCCTTTCTTCAGGGCAAGAAACTCTGGCTAGAACTTCTAATATTATGTTGAATGGAAGGGAAAGCAGGCATCCTTGCCTTGTTCCTGACCTTTGAGGGAAAGCTTTCATTTGATGTCAACTGTGGGATTTTCATATATGGCCCTTATATTGAGGTAGTTTCCTTCTAGTCCTAGTTTGTTGAGTATTTTTTACCATAAAAGGATGTTAAATTTTGTCAAATGATTTTTGGAGTTTTTTTGCCTCGAGATGATCATGTGAGGTTTTTTTTTTTTTTTTTTTTTTTTTTTGGTGTTTGTTACTAATGTATGCTGTATAGGATTGATTTTTCACATGTTGAACCATCCTTGCATCCCAAGAGCAAATCCCACTTGGTCAAAGAGATTAAAATATTAATCCTTTTAATATACTAGTGAATTCAGTTTGGTAATATTTTGTTGAGGACTCTTACATCAGTGTTTATAAGAAGTACTGGTCAGTAGTTTTCTTGTAGTGTCTCTGGGCACAGTTAGTCTCTCATTACTTCTTAATTTTATAATTTTTGCTTATTAAAAACCTTCATGTTTAAAGCAAAAACCAGAAATTCAGGCCAATTGGGTATTAACAAAATTGAAATTTATTTAGATATGTTAAGTAAATAATAGATACTTTTTGTATCATTCATTTTTAGTTTCAGTTAAGTTTGGGTACATATAACAAAACCATAAAACCATAGTGTTTTATTTAGGATAGAAATATATTTCTTTCCATCATTAAGCACACTGTTAATAATCCATGGCTCAATGAAGTCATGAGAAATTAGAAAACATATTGTACTTAATGATAATAAAAACACAACATATCACAATTGATGGGGTTTAAAAAAATCATCCTCAGGGCACCTGGGTGGCTTAGTCGGTTAAGCATCCGACTTCAGCTCAGTTCATGACCTCACACTCCTTGAGTTCGAGCCGTGCATCAGGCTCCATGCTGACAGCTCAAAGCCTGGAGCCTGCTTCGGATTCTGTGTCTCCCTCTCTCTCTGCCCCTCCCCTGCTCATGCTCTGTCTCTCTCTGTCTCAAAAATAAAAAATAAAAACATTTTTTAAAAAAATCATCCTCAGAGGAAAATATATTGCTTTATATAGGATTAGATTATAAATAAGAAAGGTATAAAATCAGTGATCACTGCTTTCACCTTAAGAAACTAGAAAAAAAAATTAAGCCCCAAATAAGCACAAGAAAGGAAATAAGCATAAAAGCAGATATTAATGAAATGAAAACGAAACAGTAGAGAAGTCAGAGCTACAAGTTGGATCTTGGAGAAGATTAATAATAATCCCAGGATGCCTGCGTGGCTCAGTTGGTTGGGTGTCCAACTCTTGGTTTCTGCTCAGGTCATAATCTCATGGTTCATGAGTGTGAGCCACATGTTCAGGCTCTGTACTGACAGCAGAGAGCCTGCTTGGGATTCTCTCTCCCTCTCTCTCTGCTCCTCCCCTACTTTCTCAAATAAATATATAAACATTAAAAAATAATATCAGTAACCCCTAGTACACCTGAGGATGAAAAAAAAACACAAATTACTAATATGAAAGTGAAAGGACGTCACTACCTATCCTACACACATTGAAAGATAACTAAGTGTGTACTTGAACAACTTTATGCCAAGAAATTAGATATTTTAGGTCAAATGGGCAAATTCCTGGAAAGATACAAGTTACCAAAATGAACACAAGAAGAAATAGTAAATCTAAATAACCCTATATCTAGTAAAGAAATTGAATTCATAATTAAACAGTTTCCCACAAAGAAAGGTCTGAGCTAGATGGCTTCTACTGGTAAATTTTATCAAAACTCTATGAGTAATAAATAATATCAATCCTATTCAAATTTTATAAAATATAAGCGATTGGAACACTTCCCAACTCATTTTATGAGGCTCCTATAAGTCCTGATGGCAAAATCAAACAAGAATAGTATAAAAAAATTACTGGCTAATATTTCTATGAACATAGGTATAAAAATCTTTAACAAAATAATGGCAAATTAAATCCAGCAAATTATAAAAAGGATATTACATTATCATCATATCAGATTTATTCCAGGATAGCAAGATTGGTTTAATATACAAAAACCAATTGATATAATTCACTACATAAACATATTAAAGGAGAAAAATCATCATTTCAAGAAAGCACTTGAGAAAATAAAATGCCAGTTTATGATAAACTCTCAGCTGCCTTGGAAACTTTGATACATCATCTCAATGATAAAATACCTCTTAAGAGCAAGAATAAGACAATAGCTACTGTCACTACTTCTTTCACCATTGAATTGGTAGTTCTATGAATTAAGAGAAAGAAATACAAGATAGATTGGGGGCACCTGGATGGCTTAGGTAAGCATCTGACTTGATTTTGGCTCATTGAGCCTGGTGTCGTGCTCTGCACTGAGTGGGGAGCCTGCTTGGGATTCTCTCCCTCTCTCTCTCTTCCCCCCACCCC